>NW_026877172.1:0-211203 GCF_032173495.1 Musca vetustissima | reverse complement strand
TCTGGTTGGTTTTTCGTTTTTTTCCGATATAGCTACCATATATATTTTCATAGATATAGCTACCATATATATTTCCGCCCGATTTTCGGTTAATGGTGTACTAAATTCCACCGTTTGGTCTAATTAGGAAATTTGGAATACCGAACTGAATTGAGTCTAAAATTTCGTGTATAAAGTTTTGTTTAAGCAGGTACAGATTAAGAATAGCTCCCATATATGTTCGTCTGATGTTACCAAAAAGTTTCCAATACCAATGACATTTTGCATAGGGTGTCTACAGTGCGGAGTATTCAATTTCATTAAAACTGATTCGCATTTATATACACTTTCCTCAGAATTCAGGAAATTATGCTCGACTGAGATGAAATTTTACACAGCTTACCGTAATTAATATCGAATTACATATGTTAAATCGGTTTGGATTTAGAGATATATCCCATTTATTTCTACTTCTAATTTTTATAACCTCCACCATAGAGTGTAGAGTGTATATTAAACTTGCCATTTCATTTGCAATACCTCGAAATATTCACCGGTGACCAAACAATGTATATATATTCGTAATCAAAATAAAATTCTATGTCCATTTCCATGTCCGTCTCTTGAAATCACGATAGAGATTGCAATATTTAAGATAGAGCTCTGAAATTTTGCACAGATAATGGTCTACGTTTTGGTGTAGCCCCGTAATTTGGGGAAGTAAATAAAAGTGCGCCCAATGAGAATTCGAAATACCAAATTGCAGTTGATTAGATTGAAAAATATTGAACCAAACATGGACCAATATCGATATAATTTCGTATGCAGCTTTACTGATCAATGAGTATTCATTATATTACATTAGAACAAATTCTGATGAATTAATAACACTGTGCAACACAAAAAATAATTACCGCGAAATTCCAACAGACAGTATCGGCGTTTTGAAAGTTTACGTCGGGAGGTAACCAAAAAAGGCGGGGCAATATTCCCCCTTTTCAAGAATTTTTATCATTTTCGAATTATGATTTCTTGAAATCCTTGCATGTTAGGTATATTGTGTCTTCGGCAATATTACTGATAAAATATCGAGGAATATTTTGGTCTGCAACTTTAACCCTCAACCGACTCATTAAAGGGGTCTTTTCGGTCACCTTTTCCAGGAGTGATTGAAAACTCATTCAAAACGGGGTTAAAGCTGCTCAGAATATTCTACAGAAATGTTCGCCATAAAATTTTACTATAAGTCTCAAAATAGACAAAAACTCAAAAATCAGCCTAAATGTCGAAAATCTTATGTACCCAAAGATTTTCAAAACGCCGATACACGTGTCTTCTTTTTTATCCCCTCTTTCATAATCTGTTGGAATTTCCCGGTAATTATCAAAATAATTCAAATTTGTCGCACAGTGTAATTCTCAGTTTTTCACCATGAGTGGACATAATTGTGTTATTATCTGTACAATAAGTTGTTTCTAACACCAAGTTGGTTTGGCAAGGTTATCACATTTTGCCCACAACCTTGATGGATCAGAATATTAATAATTAAAAGAGAACGTAAATTCTATATTTGACATACTGATATTTCAATTTTGTGTGCCACACCTTACCTACCCTTCGATTTTTTCAAATAATGAACTGTAAAGTGTGCCACTTAATTTTTTCCCACATTTTCTACATTTCACTATTTGCAATTTATTTCATACGCTACAAAAGCTTACAAAAGCCATAAAAACCCCCAATATATACCCAACATCCCCCGTTTTGACATCCTTGACAATTATAAAAATCGTGTTCACTGACATTTCACATTGGCCGACACCTTTCTACACTGAATGCTACACTTTTCCTCCAACAACCATTATTTAACTATGCAATTTTATTACTATTCCCATATCGTCGCAGTGTCAAAATGTATTGCACTGACATTCAAACCAACAAAAATAACCACATACAAGAGCATTCTTCTCATGTGACAAACCCGAAAAATGTATACAGATGGTTCGCCCTTTAAAAGTACTTCTGACCAGCTTGACAACCACCATTGAATAGTGGTAGTTGTAAATAATCATTTATGCATTCGTCCTGGTCGTGTTTTCATCATGTGGTTATTTTATATCAAGGGAATAGCACGTATTGAATGGCATGAGATACAAACACACAAATACAATATCATTCAACAGAGTTCATGTAGGGTGGTGGTGTGTGTGTTTGGAATACCCATATCGTATGTTTCGAACGATTGATTGTTAATTTGTGGCAATGATTTTCATTATGGTGACAAAATGAAAGCTATTGCTTACAAGTCAATATAACATTTGGAGAGGAATGAAAAAAAAAACTAAATAAATTGATGACAAGTCAAGTGATTGTGAGTGGAGGGTTATCCTTTACTGTTTGTAAGGAAAACAATTTAAAAACGTCGGGGGTTTGGTGTACCACTAAATCAAAAAATAAATAAAATTCAATGCACGCCATTCTAGATTTTTACAAACATGCACCATTTAGAAGAAATCACAGGAAGATGGGGGCTATATCCAAATCTGAACCGGCGTATATAAATAAAACTCAATGCACGCCATTCTAGATTTAATTCGTACATATATATTGAGACAATTTTTCAAACTTCCACCATTTAGAAGAAATCACAGGAAGATCTGAACCGGCGTAGCATTTATAAGCTTTTTATCAACAATAGAATCCTATATAGGTCTTTTATTTATTATAGAAGCTTTTATTGGCCTTTTATTGTCGAAAATTTATTATAAACCACTCCATAATTGAAACCTTGTAATGCCTTTTATCAACAATGTTATGTGGGGAAGTTTCAAATCTTGGAACGATACTAACAATTTTATGCAATGATATTATCTATGTCCATTGCACTTTCAAAAAAATCTAATGACAGCTCCGTTTGTATTCAACATGGGCCTAAAACCTCCATTGTAAAACATAGGAAGAATTTCCAGGCAATCAATGCAAATTGTTCGATTTTAATGATTCAAAGCGGATTCATCGTCAATATTTTGTATATACGTGTGCTTTGGACATAGGGTCCTCCTTTGGACAAAGTCTCAAATAACTGTAGCTCATGATTTTCAATATTTTAAAAATTTAGCTTTTGAGCAACAAATGACCTAGGAATTGTGAAAAATTATATGTAGGAATTGTGGACAAAAATGTCCCGAGCATATATTTATCCTGGTATTGATATGCTTTTTAGAGATTTTACAGGTCGTTCAATTTTGTTGCCCTCCTCTATACCTTATCTAAATTTAAAATTAAATAGGGTAACAAATTTCTCTAATGAAAAGTATCAATAGTGGTCAAAGTTTCGAAGTAACTCCATAAAATATCTTTTGTACATCCAAAGCAAAACTGTGGCACAGGGTATTATGCATTTGTGTATATGTTTGTAATGCGTTGAAGAAAACGAGAGAGATCAATAATTTCTTTTAAGGATATATGTATGTAATCTGCCTGACATTCCATTCCTGACATAATTTGTAATGTGCGAAAGAGTTGGCATATTACTAATTTTGGCGACCATATGCTTCAAAGTGCTTCATCCACGAATTACTATTGTTAGGGGTTGCTCTTCTTTGAAGACCCACGCCGTTGATTACTGTTTTGTTTCGAGATTATACGGAGGAAACATGGATCACCACCTGTGAACGTCTTATAAATGCCGGGAGTTGTTCATGCAATATCGAATGAATGAGCCTGAATGAAGAAATGCCCAAGGATTTCTTTGCTGGCAAATTACATGGCAATGTAAAAAAGAAGTCGTTGAGAACGTTTCTGTTCACAAGTCTGTTGATGCCAGGCAACGCTAAGTATATAGAGCAGTCGTTGTATATATACCTATATTACAGTATCAACTAACTCTATGCCACAATTTTTTTGCATTTCGATGTAATAAGTTACAATTATTATTAGCCAATTTGACTTTATTAGGTTTGATGTTTATCAAAACAACTACTGATTCGCCGTTATTGTGAAGTCCCTGGTGTCAGTCTGTTATTTAATGTGCTATAATTTGCACTTTGTCTGATAAAAATAGGAAATACGCTGTAATTTTAGTTAGAATTAATAGCACCAAAACATGACTTTCTGTAAATGAACCCATCCACTTATATTCAATATTCAATGATAATTATTGTCTAACATGCAATGTGGAAATTCACAAATATGCATCCTGGGCAATAGAAATTTAGGATTGACGAGACAATGAAATAAAATTTAATGAAATATTAATTGGACACAAAATGTTTATATCGACTTGGAATTCTACACAGATAAAAACTATAAATATATGTCCTTGATGGGATATAAGTTGATACATTTTTAAGGTTTATATAAGGAACAAATAATTAAATACGCACTACGAAAATTTAATATTTGGTATAAAAATCCCACAATTTTTATACCCTTCACCACACTGTGGTACAGGGTATTATGTATTTGTGCATATGTTTGTAACAGGCAAAAGGAAACGAGATAGACACATGGTTCCTTTTTGAGAATATGCATAGAATCACTTTCTGAGTCGATTTATGCATGTCCGTCCGTCTGTTGGGAAAAATCTGTTCAGATTTAGATATAGCTCCCATATACAATTTCCTCCGATTTGAGGTAAATGGTGCACCAAAGTCCATATATATCATTCGATTTGCACGAAATTTGACACAGAGCTCTGAATTAGGTCCAGAATGATGTGTGCTAAGTTTCGTGAAAATCGGTTCAGATTTAGATATAGCTCCCGTATATAGTTTCGCCCGATTTAAGGTAAATTGTGCACCAAATCCCCTATGTATCATTCGATTTGCACGAAATTTAACATAGGGTACTGAATTAGGTCCAGAAAAATGTGTGCCAAATTTCGAGAAAATCGGTTCAGATTTAGATATAGCTTCCATATATAGTTTCGTCCAATTTAAGGTAAATGGTGCACTAAAGTCCCTATATTTCATTCGATTTGCACGAAATTTGGCATGGAGTACTGAATCAGGTCCAGAATGATGTGTGCTAAGTTTCGTGAAAATCGGTTCAGATTTAGATATAGCTCCCGTATATAGTTTCGCCCGATGTAAGGTAAATGGTGCACCAAATCCCCTATATATCATTCGATTTGCACGAAATTTAACATAGGGTACTGAATTAGGTCCAGAATAATGTGTGCCAAATTTCGTGAAAATCGGTCCAGATTTAGATATAGCTCCTATATATAGTTTTGTCCGATTTTATGTAAATGTGGCATCAGAGTCCTTATATATCTTACGATTTGCACGAAATTTGGCATAAAGTAATGAATTAGGTCCAGAATGATGTGTGCTAAGTTTCGTGAAAATCGGCTAAGATTTAGATATAGCTCCTATATATAGTTTTGTCCGATTTTATGTAAATGGTGCACCAAAGTCCCTACATACGTTTCGATTGGCATGAAATTTGGCACAGCGTACTGAATTAAGTCTAGAATGACGTGTGCCAAATTTCTTGAAAATCGGTTCAGATTTAGATATAGCTCCAATATATATATTGTCGTCCGATTTAATGTAAATTGTGCACTAAAGACCCAGAGATTGGCCGAACCGCACATAATTTTGTACAATGTACTGAAGTTACTTGAAATTGGTCCAGATTTACATATAACTCCTATATATACTTTGGTCCGATTTTAAATAAATGGTGTACTAAAGACCCATAGGTAGGCCGATTGGCAAAACGTACTGAAATTAGTATAAATTAATCTCGGCTAGTTTCCTTGAAATTGTTTCAGATTTAGATATAGCATAGCTTCCATATATAATTTCAACCTATTCATGTTGATTGTAAGCCAAATAATCAATGGGTGCCTGATTGATATTACATTTTAAACAGTTAAACATATCAAATAGCGTGCGTAAAGTTTGCTTAAAATCTATTTACAAAGTATGGGATATATTGCAGAATGACATGTGTAATTATTGATGTTAGTCGGTTTACTTATAGATAAAGCATTTTTAAGTTCGTTCAATTTCATGTCAATGATCCTTCGAAAATACGACATCTGCAGATAACATATGTAGAATATCCCCAAAGTGGTGAAGGGTATCATATAGTCGGCCCAGTCCGACTTTACTACTTTCCTTACTGGTTTAATTAGTTAAATATCTCCCATCCAAATTATCGACTTATCTTCATATTGCGATCCTTTTATTTTGAGTTATTTTACTATGTCAGCATTATAAAGATTTTGCAAAATTTATTTTTTAACGAAAAGTGTAAAAGCTTTGCACATTATTTACATATCAGGGCATCTGTTTCTGTGCTGATGATGCTGCTAACAGCAACCTCCCCTTCGAGTATTGCATTACACGCCCCATGTTCGTTTTTAAGAAACTACAACAGCAACAACAAAAACTCCATAAATTCTAGAGTATCCAACACACAACGGAAGGATGCAACTATATTCTACGAACGGATTGCAGAACAGATAAAATGAAAAACAAGAAGAAAACACTAACAACAACAGCAACTACATCGAGGAGAAAATAAAACATAACTTGAAAACGAAATCAACTTGAAATGCAGAATTTATTAAAATTACATAAATTGCACTTTCTCTTATCTTTCTGCAACATTTGTTATTGAAAACTAACAATTCATATGAATTGCATATTTCATTTGTTTTCTTGTGTTTTTTGTATTTTTTGGAAAAATGAGGCAAGGGATTTTGATTATATATATCGTTTTTGGTGTTGTTGCCGTTGTAGTTATGAAAACACCATTGCCAAAAGGAAAGAAAATATATTTTCGTTGTAAGCATTTCAATAAAATTTCATGGTAAAACTATATTTCAATCTATACAAGTCTATATGTAAGAACGAAATCAATACGAATAAGCAAATTAATTATAGATATCAAATATTTTTGTAACATGAAATTTCCCTTAAAATTGATTAAGAAAACAAGTTAGCATTGAATTGGATTAATTCGCATAAATTCCAATTCATTTCATGGGAATTGAATCGATATTTTTAGATTCAGTATAACATATTAGTTATTTTTCATGCTTGGTGTTCCTCGAAATAATATCGCTATATAGCGAAGATATAACAATTATAGAAAGCAAATATTTTTGTAACAAATAATTTTTCTTAAAAAATATAATTAAGAAGAACAAGCTGCATAAATCCAAACTTATTTCGTGGGAATTTTTTTTTTTAATATTTAAAGATTCAGTATAACATATAAGATATTCTTCATGCTCGCAGTTATTCGAAATAATATCGTTATATAGCGAAGATATTATTGGTCCAAATTCTGGTATTACCTTATACTCTCAATTTTTGAGATTTCAATTAAGTATCCCAATCAATTTAGATATAACTTGGAGATTTCTGCTCACAGTGATTTAGAGAGACCCCCATAAAATGTATATTAAATAGTTCGGTTACAGTGACTTGAAAAATTAATTCGCCAAAAAACGCCAAGTACCAATTCGTCCTAAGCGGACAAACTTAAGTTATTTTGTAGATCATTTTGATGAAGTCGGATGAAAATATATATGGAAGCTTTATCTAAACCTGAAACGTCTGAAAGGATTTCAACAAAATTTCGCGGGCGTCAAAATGCAATAATTTCAGTTTGCTTTGCAAAACTCTGTCTCAATCGAACAAATATTGGCAGTATGATGTTCCATTTACATAAAATCAGAAGAAACTATATCAAAATCTGAACCAATCTCAAGAAAACTTGGTATACATCGATCGGAACCTAATTCAGTACTCTGTGCAAAATTTTGTCTCAATCGGACCAATGCACCATTTACATAAAATCGGATGAAAGTATATATTGCAGCTATATATAAATCTGAACCGATTTTCGTCCTTGGGCCAAATAAGTTAACTGTGCCAAATTTCATCCAAATCGGATCACAAATGCGACCTGTACTTTGTTCACAAAAATACATGGACGTACGGACGGACGGACAGACATACATATATCGACTTAGAAAGTGATTCTAAGCATATTTCCAAAAGGAACCATGGATCTATCTCAATTCCTTTTACTTGTTATAAATATATGTACAATGACATAATACCCTGCGCCACAGTGTGGTGAAGGGTATAATGATCAAAATAAGTCCATATGTTTATATTGCCCCCTTTATTTTACAGATTTCCCCATTGGACAAATTTTTTACGGAGAATTCACTATGTAGATACAATTTTTGATATAATCCTCACATAAAAGATGCACCCCCTTTTTCGGTATTCGGTACAACCACACTAGGAAATAACATATTCCCCATATAAATCTCCCGATCGACTTAATGAATTTTGAAAGCAAATCACGTGATTTGTAGATTGCAGACATCTTGTGGATTGTAGACATCCTTTTCAGACGCCTTATTTTGATATGTTCAAGGTTTTAGTCCAACCTGAGTGTATGTAATTCGGGTATTATGTCTTTGTGCATATGTTTGTAACAGGCAAAAATAATCGAGAAAAACCCATGGTTCCTTTTGAGAATATGCATAGAATCACTTTCTGAGTCGATTTATGCATGTCCGTCCGTCCATGTATTTTTGTTAACAAAGTACAGGTCGCATTTATGATCCGATTTGGATGAAATTTGGCACATGCCACTTATTTGGCCCAAGGACGAACCCTATTGAAATTGGAGAAAATCGGTTCAGATTTTGATATAGCTTCCATTTATAGTTTCGTCCGATTTTATGTAAATGGGGTACCAAAGTCCCTATATATCTTACGATTTGCACGAAATTTGGTATAACCTACTGAATTAGGTCTAGAATGATGTGTGCTAAGTTTCGTGAAAATCGGTTCAGATTTGGATATAGCTCCCATATATAGTTTCGCCCGATTTTAGGTAAATGGTGCACCAAAGTCCATGAAAATCATTTCGTGAAAATCCGTTCAGATTTAGATATAGCTCCCATATATAGTTTTCCCCCATATTTTATGTAAATGGTCAACCAAATTCCCTATATATCTTTCGATTTGCACGAAATTTGGTATAGCCTATTGAATTAGGTCTAGAACGATGTGTGCTAAGTTTGATGAAAATAGGTTCAGATTTAGATAAAACTCCCATATATAGTTTCGCCCGATTTTAGGTAAATGGTGCACCACAGTCCCTTCTAATTTTTTGATTGGCATGAATTTTGGTATATCGTACTAAATTCAGTGAAGAATTTATTTATTTTATTTTATTTAAGTAAATCGTGCACTGAAGATTCACAGCTAGGCCGATTGAAACAATGCACTGAAATTAATATAAATTAATCACTGGCAAGTTTTCTTCAAATCGGTTCAGATATGGATATATCGTAGCTTCCATATATAATTTCGACTTATTTATGTTAATTGTACACCATATAATCAATAGTGTCTGATTGAGATTAAATTTTAAACAGTGCAGCATACCGAATAGCGTGTGTCAAGTTTGCTTTAAATCGCTTTACACAGTGCCCAAACGACTTTAAACTTGCCCAAATGAAATGAAATTTAGCATAGGTTCCAGAAAGACATAAAAATCACATATTTAAGTTCGTTCAATTTCATGTCAAAATTCCTTAAGAAAGGCGACACCTTTTCGGATACATATGTAGAATATACCCAAAGTGGTAAAGGGTATCATATAGTCGGCCCAGTCCGACTTTACTACTTTCCTTACTGGTTTTCTTTTGTAAGAGCCGATCAGCTAGTTTGAATAACCACCTCATGGTGGAGAGTGTAAAAAGTTTAAGCTGGCCGAACTTTACAACATTTCTAAATTTGGAGTAACCGATTTCATTCAGACTTTGTACATCATAATAATTCACCCAATTTTAAGTAAAGGTCTACCTTCCAAAGGCTCAAAATTTTAGAAATTTGTAGATCTCGTTTTTCATAAACGGGACATTCAAACTTTTCACATCGAAGATGGTACCTATCATTTTGGTATTTTGTAAAGTTGCCTCGAACATTTACATCGTCCACCGCCTTAAGGCTAGAATGATGTGTATTGTCTTTTGATAAAAATCCATTTATATTTAGATATAGCTCCCATTTATATTATCGGCCTATTACATGTTAATTGTGCTCCAAATACTCTCGATTTGTCCCCTTGCAACGAACAGCGAAGGAAATTCATCCTAGAATGACGTGCTACCATTTTTTGGACAATTTTACTTCTATGAGATATCAAAGACCCAAAACCTATCTGATTAACAACAAATATAGTAAAGTGTACTGAATAGCATTCAGAATGAAGGGTGTTAAATTTTGTTTAAATCGGATCACAGCTAAGGTCCTTTATATGTTTCCGTGAAAATGGTGTAGTGATCGTCGGCATTAATAGCAATTGGAAGTGCTCTTTAATAAATTGCATTGGTAAAATATTGTTTATGCAATTTTTGTTGCTTCTACTTTTCGTTTAATCTTTTGCTGAGAAATCTTTTCAAGTTTAGCTGTTACAAAATCGTAAAGCACAAGCAAACTACAGATGTTCAAGATGAAAGAGGAGACACACAAAAAAAACGTAAGAACAAAATTGAACATTTGGTTTTTGCTAAGTTGACAAGTTTGCAGTTCAAGGCAGGTAGACAGACCGACAGACATGCCGATAGACAGACAGACAGAATAACTGACATTGCACATTCTTCTGTTTTATCTTTACACAAATCTATTGAATGAAATTCATGGCAAAGTTTTTGTTTTATTTATTACATTTTTTCTCAACTTATTTCTCTCGCTCTCACACTTTTTGCATTTTCTTTTACCTTTACAGGTGTTCCATCCACCCCGAAATATTCAAGAAGAAAAGCCATTTGAATTTAGCATAAGATATAAATTTATAAGTCAATCGGATGCTGTTGTCAGGTAAGCGAACAAAAAAAAAAAAAAGAAAAAATTGAACAAAAAGGTAGTGAAAAGCGAAAATATCAGAAAAAGAACAAATTTAACATATATAAAATAACGAGATATTGAATGAAATGTGAATAAAATGTTGAAAACGGAGAATAAAAGAATCGAAAGATAATCCAGCCATACTGGCAAAATTCATTGCTATGGAAATATATGTGTGTATGGATGTATTGTTGTATCCAACACCTAGCAGCGTATCAAGAAAATTGTATCCTCCCAATATGTGTTGGAAGTTTGAATTACTTTTGCTTGGATCATCAGTATTGAAAAAAAACGAGGAGGAAGAAGCAGAAAAAACATACGATACAAGGACACGGGAGAATTGAATACTTGTTAAAGTTTTCCATTGCATTCACATTGTTGAATTGTTTGAGATAAAATTGTCAATATCCCAGTGTGGGAACATGGGAGGAGAGTGGGTTTTGTGTGTGTGTGTGTGTGTGGAGGGGGGAGGTCTAGTAGGTGACAGTGTAAACATTTTATTTATTCATTTGCTATTGCTGCTTCTTTGGGATATCAAGTTTATTGTTAAGAAAATTTGTTTGTTGAACAAAACAAAAAAAATGTACATACATATATGGCAATTTAAAGCTGATGCGCAAAGAAATGAGACTTTTTGTGGATAATTTAAATTCCCATGACACAAAGAGAAATGCTAATAATAGATTGAGTGTTGTAAAATGTTTATCTAATTGCGGGTCTATTACAATGTAATCTAACAAAAAATGTGGGCATACTAATTGCGTCATTTCGCTTGCAACACCTATAAAGGATGACAGTTCAAGATGTCGTTTGTAATCCCTAAAATTCGGTATTTTTAGCCTTTTTGGCACGTTTTCAATCTAATTAGTTAATATTTGATATTTTGGGTTGTCCGGTAAGGAAAGTAGTAAAGTCGGACGGGACCGACTACATGATACCCTTTACAAATCAAGCATAACAAATGCCATCTCAAAAGATTTCGGTCCATCCGATTTTAGTCCATCCCGATGTACATATGACATTCCGCTGTCTATCTGCATATTCCTGTCCGGGCGTAATGAGGATCGTTTGCGTACCATTTGTATAAAATCGAACAAAATTATTTATATATCGATTTCGAAAAACGATTTTTATACTACAACTATGTTGTCAGGGTATTATAGCTTTGTGCAGCCCCAAAAGTTTGTAATGCCTCGAAATATTGGTCCTAGACCCACCTTTAAGTATACCGATCGTCATATCTCGACTAGCTGAGTCGATCTAGACATGTGTGTCCGTCCGTCCGTCTGTCCATTATAATTTGTAAACACGATACAGGCCACAGTTATGAATCAATTTTCACGAAATTTTGCATGTAGGATGGGTTATGGCCAATGAAGACCCCTATTATTTGGAAAAGATCGGTTAATATTTAGGGGATGAAATGGACCAAAAACTTTATTTTTGTCGGTTTTTCTGGTCGCTCCAGAGGCCGCAATTATGGCCCAAACACCGCGAATTTTTGCATGGAGAAGGGGATCGGGCCAAAGAATAAGCATGCCTGTTTTTATAAGGATCGGTCAATATTTACCGGGTCAAATGGACCCTGACATTTGTGTAAAAAATGACAAAATTTGTATTCTATAGCATATATATTTAATTCTGAAGGACATAGACCCGAGAAATTGATAGTATATCCAAGAGAAGTGGTTGACCTTTAAATTGATACCAATTATATTGTCGTAGGTACTCGGATGTGGGAGTTACACTTAAATATTTACAGGTGCTTACGTTTTCATATATTATTTAGTAACCTATTACCACACTGGTTTTTTGTGTTGTTTTCGAGTCGATCTATAGACAACAAATGAAAGCCGAACATCACAACACAACCCACGGTGAAGGAAATCTAGACAGTAGCTGTACTGAATACTCGTAATATTTGGAAAATATGTCAGTGTGAGGAAGAGGTGCTGTTTACCTCTAATCGGGCAAGAGGGTAAAAATATCACGAAATATTGCCCAGGCTCGGAATAAACATCCGCAGAAAATTTGAGTTCCGTGGTAGTTGTGTAGGGTATCGTATGATTGGCCTTGTCCGACTATACTGCTCCGCTCACTGGTTTTCTCTCTATGGAAGTTTTTGAGAGATATCAAAAAATATTTACTGAACTGTAATGTTTCGGTCTAAATCATAACATTTTGTATACGTTTGCATCAATAAGATAAAATTATTTATTTATTTATTTTTTTTTTTTTGAAATGTGAGTAATGGGAATTAGGAGCTTTATGCAAATGAGTACCGATTTTAATCAAATGTGGTACACATTGGTTTAGGATTGTCCTAGATGTTTGTATCAATTGATCAGACCCACACAAAATTTCGTTTTAATCGAAATAACGTTGGTATTTGTTGCACAATTTTATGAAATCGGATAAAGGTATATATGGGAGCTAAATCTAAACCGATTTGAACTTAGGCTCATTTAGCTACGCTGTGCAAGATGTCATGAAAATCGGGCAAAGTTTGGGTATTTAGCCCACCATTTAGATAAAATCGGTCAAATATATAGATTAGCGCCATTTCCAAATCTGAACCGATTTAAACGAAACTTAACATACATCATCCAGGCTCAATTCAGAATAATGTGAAAAAATCGGACAATCGTAGGATCTTTGATGCACATTAGTACAATTGATGTGCCATTGACAAAAATCTGTCGAAAATATAATGGGAGATATATCTATATCTGATTCGATTTCAATGAAACATAATAAACGTTAGTTTAGACTAGTATATTGTTCAAAATTTCGACTGAATATTTCAAGAAGTACACATCTGGCAATCAGCTACATACGCAAATGCATTTTTTTATTATGTCTAATGGTTCAGTCAGTGATAAGCTACTATATATTGTAAAATATTTCACACAAAGTTCGCATTGGACTACTAGCTTCATAATTAGATCTTACGAGCGGTAAATTTATTGGGATAAAGTTACGGGTAGTACGGTCATACTCTAGTATTGGTCGAACTAAAGTAATAAATATGCGTTTTATAACGTAAGGATCATCAAATTCAGCGCGTAATGAATCCTAATAAAGATTTTGCTTTATTAATGCAAGACTCTATATGGAGATTATTCCTCAGTTTAATATTACTCCTAGATCTACGAAAGACGAAATATTTTCCAACTTATAAGAGATTCGGATAATAAAAGCGAAAAGTACTTGGTTACAATTTAACATGGACAGGCTTGCGGACATGAATAAATCGACTCAGAAAGTTACTCTATGCATATCCTCAAAAGGAACCATGTGTCTAACTCGTTTCCTTTTGTCTGTTACAAATATATGCACAGATATATAATACCCTGTACCACAGTGTGGAAAAGAATATAATTAGTTATATTGGCCTATGTTTCGGAGTAGCCCCCATATGTTGATACCTCCCAATCTCCAATATTTTGAAGCTTTTAGATACGTTTTTCAATATTGGCCCGAGTTTCCAGATAGCTTCCATATAACAGTAACCCCCAACACTTAATTGGCTGTAATTTATAATTGGGTATTTAATCTCCCTGCCAAACATTATCAATAATACCATATAACGCTACATTCCATATTTCGGTATTTTAGAGAGTTTGGCCACGTATTTCAATGAAATCGGCAGTAATTTACATTTTCGATAAGTTTTGAGTAGAAATCTTCTCCATCAAAAATTATCTGCATAGGTCATATAAGGGTAGCGCCCATTGCCAGTATTTTGAGGGCTTTTCCATTTGTAGTGGCTGTAATTTGTCATTCCGGGATATTGGAGGCTAAAACACATGCTTGTGGAAAAATGTCTATATAGTTCCGCGTTTGTATATAGCACCGCCCAATTTTCCGAATATCGGAATCCTGGTAAATAAAAAAGTTTTTGTTCCAGTAATAGTTCAATATAGGTTAATATTTTAAAATAACCCCCTTACAAAAGTGTCCCGTTTCATTCTCGGTATCTTGAAGTTCCTACCCCAGGTTTGCAACCTCTGTGTCTGTAATTTCGAATATTGTTTCGTCATAACATGACATACTACTACCACATAATGCAATAACATAGTACCCATATAAAGGTCTCGACCGATTTATGGAATTTTTAATGCACTCTAGGTGGCGGAGGGTATAAAAAGTTTGATCCGGTCGAACTTAAGACAAATTATGGAATTCTACAACGATTTAACCTTTTCCATACGTCTGTACATCTTTTGTAATCATACGACCTTCGTTGGGTATCGAGATACAAAACTAAAAGGTCAGGCTCGATATTGAACTATTTCGGCGCACATATAATCATAGCCCTCATATAATACCTCCTATATATATATACATATATATTAGACTGGTGTTTCATCCTACCAAGTGTTATCAATATCAATCCGTTATCAATATCGTTAAGTTTTGGAGTTTTAAGTTTATTTGAAATATCCTCCATTAAGGCAATTCTTGTGCGTCGCGGTTTCATTACAAAAAATGTCAATACCATATTCTGAAAATTTAAGGAAATCTGACACAAAAGGCGTCTTTAATTTTATGTTTCACATAATTTAATATGCATTATATAAAAATTTAACCCAATTTCTGATTACATCGGGAGTGCCATACTTCCCAAACTGAATCGTTGTAGTATAGTTCCACGTGAGGTTTGAACTTTAATTTAAAGTAACTGTCAATATACCTATGATGGACCTATGGTACCTATGATTATTTATACCTTTGTGGTTTAGATTTCTTGGCCTCAAATCAGAAACAAACTAATATTGGAGTCCTATATAAAATACTCAATGAATATATATAATTAATGTTATTTAATTTATCTTCAGTAGAAATGCATTCATTTTATTTGGAGATCGCAAATAAATGTTTTCAACACAATGACACACACAATATATACATAAATAAAATCGGATTACATATCGTTTATAACAATACCAACAAATTATTCAACACAAATTTCAAATTCTTTACTTTACCACAACAATGAATTTCTTATTTCTGATTTTCACACAAAAAATCATTCACACAGCATTTCATTTTTCCTAAATATTTATGTGCATTTGAGTGTGTGTGTGTGTGTGTGTGTGTGTGTGAATATAGACCACTATGCAATATATGCCACAAATAATGACATAGCATAAACATCTGTCATAATACTGGCAACCCAAATGTCAGTCTTTCTCTCATTTCACACTCCGTCCGTTCACCCTCTATGTCTATGACTTTGCCTGCGGACATATAACATATTTCCACATCACTCTTCTCCAGCCGCGGTCAGAGTCCAATCGTGATGGCAGTGGTAGTACCATATCAGTTGTAAATTGGAACAGGAACTCAAATACTATAAAAATCAAAACAAAATAATACAAGTAAAAATTGTTTTCCCATTGCAGAGTGTTGTTTTTAAATATACATGTAATGGACACACATAGATACATTCACACACACTTACTCACACAACCTACAATTCAATTTTATAACCACACATGCATATTTGTTCACACACATACTAGTGTGTATGCCACTGGAGTGAGTATGTGTCAAATTCGTTCAAATGTCATTTTATGCAGTTATTGTTGGAATTTTTCCTCAGTGCGGTTGTTGTTTTCACTTACACAGACGCCAAGAGTGACAAGAACGGGAACAACAACAGCAACAACGTCAGCAGGAGCAGCAGTCATAACAGTAGAGTGTTGCCTTTATTTACATTTAATGTAGTGAAGTTCTTGCGGCTGTTTTATTTGGTTGATGTATTTTTATTGTTGTTGTAGTTGTTCTACTCCAGGAACTAACAATATGTTGTTACTACTTACTAACACTACGTATTCCATGTGTTGTGTTCCACATATTTCTAATGTTGACACTTTGATTGTTATACCGAGGTTGGTATAATAATTGAAATAATGAATTGTTTTAATTTTATGGGGGATATTTGCTTTATTTGTTCGGAATCTTAAATGTCTAAATGTATATTTTCTTATTTATTCTGAAATTATAAATAAACTAAATAAGCTTACTGATTTCAAATGTAATAAGAATGTCCTATTCACATGCAAACAAAATGAGAAAGTTCTTCCGGTAAATATAGTGGTGTAGCCTGTAGCAAACGATTGCATATGCTTTTAGTTCCTATTCCCGAACCAATATTTGCCATATGTCCACTTCAACATAGACACCGGAGAGTCCATATAATCACTCGGATTTTCAAGAGAGTACCAATAAAAGGACCGTATAGAGGTTCCACCATAGGTATAATAACATTTAATTTTAAAGACGTTTCTAAATGTGGGTTAATTTGGAAACCAATCGGCAACAGCAAATTTGGTTGGAAAATATGTCGAAAATATTTAAAAACAACCTTCACGACGTTATATGAAGGTTATACCAAAAATTTTGCTCACTGCATACACTGCACTATGGGTCAGGAACCCAATAATCTTGGGATTTTGAGCATTACACCACTAAAAGGTCAAAGAAAAATGTTTATATATTCATCCCACCAGAAAAAATTCTACGTCGATTTACGGAATTTTGGACACGTTTTCTAACCGTTTTCTAACATCTCTGTACCAGAAATTATTAATATTAATCCAAGTTTCAGAGCAGCTTCCATATAACGGTATTCCCAAATACTCGGTATTTTGGGAATTATAGAGAGATTTTCCAAGCAAATTGACTGCAATTTGGCATTTTGGGTTCTAATTGTAGAATTGTGGGTAAAGGTATACTTTTTGATATGTTCCTATATTTTCATTTCAAGTAACTGTTAATATACCTATTGTGGGGGGTATACAAAGTTCGGCCCCAACAAACTTAACGCTTTTTCACTTCGCTATATATCTTTCGATTTATACGAAATCTGGCATAACGTGCTGAATTGAGCCTAGAGTGATATCTGCCAAGTTTCGAGAAAATCGGTTCAGATTTAAATATAGTTCCCATATATAGTTTCGTCCGATTTCATGTAAATGGTGCCCCAAAGTCCCTATATATCTTTCGATTTGCTCGGCATAACGTACTGAATTGAGCCTATAATGATGTCTGCCAAGTTTCGTGAAAATCGGTCCAGATTTAGATATAGCTCCCATATATAGTTTCGTCCGATTTCATGTAAATGGTGCACCTAAGTCGCTATATATCTTTCGATTTATACGAAATTTCGCATATCGTGCTGAATTGAGCCTAGAGTGATATCTGCCAAGTTTCGAGAAAATCGGTCCAGATTTAGATATAGCTCCCATATATAATTTCGTTCGATTTCATGTAAATGGTTTACCAAAGTCCACATATATCTTGAGATTTGCACGAAATTGGGCATAACGTGCTGAATTGAGCCTAGAGTGATGTCTTCCAAGTTTCGAGAATATCGGTCCAGATTTAGAGATAGCTCCCATATATAGTTTCGTCCGATTTCATGTAAATGGTGCCCCAAAGTCCCTATATATCTTTCGATTTGCACGAAATGTGACATAACGTACTGAATTTAGCCTATAATAATGTCTGCCAAGTTTCCTGAAAATCGGTCAAGATTTAGATATAGCTCCCATATATAGTTTCATTCGATTTCATGTAAATGGTGCACCAAAGTCCCTATATATCCTTCGATTTGCACGAAATTTGGCATAACGTACTGAATTGAGCCTAGAGTGATGTCTGCCTTGTTTCGTGAAAATCGGTCCAGATTTAGATGTAGTTCCCTTTTATTATAGATTGATTTTAAGTAATTGACGCACCAAGGAACCAATAGGAACAAAACGTTCTGAAATTAGTATAACCTAACCTGTGACAAGTTGGTTTGAAATATTTGGATAGAGCTTCCATATATATTTTCGCCCGATTTCAAGTAAATTGGGCATCAAACTCCTCATGTTAGTCAGATTGACAACCAATTTTGCACAACGTACAAAATGGAGCATAGAATTACGTAGATGCGTTTTCTAGAAGTACTGACTAACTGTGATGTTAAATGTTAAAATATATATAAATGTTAAAATATTGCCTATTTGGTTGAAAAATACGCATAGGACCTTCACAATTCCTATAAACTATAAAGGGTTTGGATTCTCAATGATCGACGGATATTTATACTTTTTGGTAGAAAAATTTGCCACCCTTTTAGTAGTCAACATTATGGGAAATTAAATTTTCCATAAAGAAAATTTATTATACAAAAAGATCCCGATGATACCACAATGCAGATTAAATCTGATCGATGTTGATACTTTTTAGCAAGAAGAGTTTCCACCCAATGAGAACCCAAAATTCTTAATTTGAGATGATTCAACTGGAAGTTGGGGTACCATTTTATGCGGTTTAAAATTACGAAATTTGTTTTAAAATTATGATAAATTACAATTAAAATGTGTGTGGAACCTTCAAAATAACCAAAATCTAGCGGCAGCCTTATGTGGATATTTTCGTCTAGGAGGTTATGCCACTTTGGTATAAAAATGGGAATATGAGGTTCAAAATATCGAAAAGTTTGCATGCCACCATGTGGACCGATATATTGCACACTTCTCTCGTGAGTTCGATGGTCATTGAAAAATAGACCTAGAATTTTACTCAACAACTATTTCTAGAAGTTCTGTCATCTCTTGCAAAAAATTATTTTTCATGTTTTCTAGGATTTTATTTTTATTGTGGGTTATATTTTCCGACCTTAACTCCAGTAAAATTGGCCGAGTCCACAGCACTGTCATAAACGCATTCCACAATGGTAGTTATCCACAATTTTTCTAAATTTTAGGGCTTGAATTTAATATTTCAACCTAAAATTTAAAAATTTTCCGTTGGAAATTTTGACGATTATGGACAATAGTGGACATTTTTTATAATTTCCCATTATTATTTAAACAATATATTTAATGCTGTAATTTACCAATTTGATAATTAAGCTTTAAATAAATAAAACACAAATTAATGAAAGACAATTTATATTTAATTTCAACCGTCATTGCCATTCACTCGGTTTTTCCACTGCTTTTCCTTCCTTCTGTATACACAGCATTCCTTCCCTCCCTCATAACTAAGCCCTGCTTGATATTTAAAGTAAATGAATAAATAAAACAACTACAACTTTATCTTTTCTAGTCCTGTCCAATGTCTCCTCAAGTCTGTTTTGTTACGGTTCGTTTGACGCCTTTGTTTGCCTTTCACTCGAGTGGATTGTTGGTACTTGAATGCTAGCCATTTGTTAAACTTTCTTCTATATTTTATTTTTTTGTGAGAAAAAAACTAAAAACAAATAAAAAACATTGTTCTTCATGTCCAACTTTTCCAAGACTATCTGTCCAGGCAAACATCCGTCTGAATGTCTGTTAGTTTATATTCTCTTATCTATTGGACTGCCTGCTGCCTAGCTACTTGTCACTTCTATATAATTTTTTTCTACTCTATTTTTTGTTAAGTTTTATAGTTATTGTTGTTATTATTTGTATTGGTGTTTTATTTAGTTGTTGTTATTGTTGTTGCTGCTGCTGTTCATATTCAAATTAACACTTTGTTGTGTATGCTTTACTTTTTTTCTAATTTTTTTTCTCAGGATTTTTTTGATACAGTCTCTTTTTCTATTTTATTATTCATTTGTTTTACTTTCTGTTTTCCTGTTCATTTAACAACAATGATGTTGCTTTATTTTCTAAATACTCTCATTTTCTTTTAGTTAGAGTTTTTTTGTCATTGTGACATCGTTGGTTTTTTCCTTTTTCTTATAGCACTCCATCATCAACACTCTCCGTTTAAGTGAACACTTCTTTGTTTGTGTGTGTTTGTGTTTATTTAGTTTTATTAAGAGTTGTTCTCATTTTTGTTCTCAAACTCCTTACATTTGTTTTGCTTTCCTGAAGATATGTCAGTGTTGTGTCACAGTTGTTTTATGAATGTACATCACATGCATAGGTACATACATACATACATATGTGTAAGGTTTTATTTATTTTCCTTACTGTTGTCCTTAGAAATTTATTAAGGTTTTTGTTTTGAATGTGTGTATTCATTTGCAACATAAGAAATGTACTAAAGTTTCATACATTAAACATAAGATTTTTATTTGTTCATATTTCTTCAAGTGTGGAATTTATATTCTCTTGAAACTCATTTATTACTGGGTCACGAAATGTTGCCGGGAAGTCTAATATTATTCTCAAAGATTTATTTTCACTTGCAACGATATATTCACATTTATTACGGTCGGTATGTGTAGGCCTTCCAGATCGATATTTTCCCGTAAAAATATATATCAAAGTTGGTTTTATGCTTTAATATCACAATGTTTCGTTTTCGGAATTTCACAAAAAAAGTATATAGGGTACTAGTAACATTACTGAAGTTAGGTATTGGAAACAGATCAGCCAAGTTGTTAAATCACATATTTTCAATAGCATATTTTCATTTTGGTTTCTCACTGGTAAAAAAGCACGCTTGCAGAAAATTGGCACCAAATTATTGTTTGAAGTAGTTTTATCGCTGTTGTCAAATTCTCCAACCAAATCTTCACTTCTTTGGCATTTTGAATTCCCAACCAGTAAAGAAATTTCAAAAGTCGGGCAGGCCGACTATATGATACCCTTCACCACTTAGGGTACATTCAAAAGATGTTCACATGTACAATATCCTGTAGACAGAATAGACATAGCATCTTTGAGCGGGCATTGAAATTGAATGGGACGAAATTACCATTCTGAAATTTATGAAAATTTGTATGAAATCGAACAAAATATATGTGGTGCTATATATAAATGGACGTATTTGAGCAACAATATGCTGCATCTCAGTGCGCTATCCAAAATGTATCTCGACACAAAATCCAATACACGTTATTCTAGGTTCCATTTGAAACGTTGTGCACTAATTCGTCCTAAGCGGCCAAACTTTTATTATTTCGTACATCATTTTGATGAAATCAGATGAAATTATATATGGAAGCTATATTTGAACAGAAACGTCTTCAAGCAAAGCGAACAGAAATAGGCTCCTTCATTTGCACCATTTGCATTAAAAGGGACAAAAGTATATACATCAATCCAGACCTAATTCAATACTGTCTGCAAAATTTTGTCTCAAACGTACTAATATTGAGAGTTTGGTGCACCATTTCATTCTAGACTAAATTTAATACACGCTGCAAAATTTCGTGAATATAGAACATAGACTCCTCGGTGTGCCATTAACATAAAATCGGACGAAAATATATATGGGAGCTATATTTAAATCTGAACCGACTCCAACAAAACATCGCATACTTCAATCTGGACCTAATTCAGAACTCTATTCAAAATTTCGAAAGATTTATAGGGACTATGGTGCCCCATTTACCTTAAATCGGACGAAAATATATATGGGAGCTATATGTAAATCTGAACCGATTTTCTTGAATTTCAATAGGGTTGGGCCAAATAAGTGACTTGTGCCAAATTTCATTTAAATCGGATCATAAATACGACCTGTACTTTGACATATACAGACGGACGGACGGACGGACATGCATAAAGCGACTCAGAAAGTGAGTCTATGCATATTCTTGTTTCCTTTTGCCTGTTACAAACATATGCACAAAGACATAATACCCTGTACCACAGTGTGGTGAAGGGTATAAAAATATTTCCAAACAATACTTCTATCCACAAGGTTCAATAACACTGTGCTACAAAATAACAAAAAAAAAAATTTCAGGGGTTCTAATGTACCAAATTTGTTTAGTTGGAGTCCCTGGACCACGAAAATACCTTTGATTTTTCTGGGTCACTTCGAAAATTCATTTTATAACGGTAAATATAGAGAAAAACGTGGTTTCATGGATTTTCAATTTGAAACTTGAATAACTTATTTACTTTATAACGGATTTATATTATTCTTTTTTTCCTTCGAAGAGTACAATTTTTACTTTCAAACAAGATATATATTTGGTAAATCGGTTGATGATTGGCTGAGTTACAGCGGCTGAAATGTGAAAAAATACGCATAAAATGACAAAATGTATTTTTCTTCGGACTGTACGATGAAATTATGATATCAAGCCATATAAGTTTTATTATATTACGGGAAAGAAAATTAAATTAGCTTTCGAAAATGATAAAAATCAAAAAAATCGGTTAAAAAATGGATGACATACACATTTTTGTATTGATTCTATGCATATTCTCTAAAGGAAATACGGGTCTGTATCGTTTCCTGTTACAAACCGTTATGTTTGTAACAGGCAAAAGGAAACGAGAAACCCATATTTCCTTTAGAGAATATGCATAGAATCAATACAAAAATGTGTATGTCATCCATTTTTTAACCGATTTTTTTGATTTTTATCATTTTCGAAAGCTAATTTAATTTTCTTTCCCGTAATATAATAAAACTTATATGGCTTGATATATAATTTCATCGTACAGTCCGAACAAAAATAAATTTTGTCATTTTATGCGTATTTTTTCACATTTCAACCGCTGTAACTCAGCCAATCCTCAACCGATTTACCAAATATATATCTTGTTTGAAAGGAAAAATTGTACTCTTCGAAAGAAAAAAAGAATAATATAAATCCGTTATAAAGTAAATAAGTTATTCAAGTTTCAAATTGAAAATCTATGAAACCACGTTTTTCTCTATATTTACCATTATAAAATGAATTTTCGAAGTGACCTAGAAAATCCAAACTTATTTTCGTGGTCCTGGGACTCCAACTAAACAGATTTGGTACATTAGAACCCCTGAAAAATTTTCGTGTCGCACAGTGTAATATTCAACTCAATATCTTAATGGATTTTCTATAATAAACATGTATCGTAAAGTTCATATATTTGTTGATATTATTTTTTAAAACATATAAACTCGAGTAAATATTTATAGTTTACACTATCAGCTCTATTAAACACCACACGTCTCTTTATACTCTCTTGGTGTTTTTTTTTTCTTTACACTTCAGAAAATGCTCTTATTTTTATGGTTGAGCTAAACAAAAAATATTGTATTAGTCCTGAAGAAATATTACCACAATAAATTTCCATCATAAAATAAATATTATTGTTGATATATAGAGCAACAACTTTGGATACTGAAATTAAATATATGATGAATAAGAAAATAGAATCTATGAAATGATGTTTTACAACTTAGATTATGAAATTTCATTTATAATGGAATGATATAAAGCTGATATCAATATTCTGACAGTTGGAAATGCATGACACTTATGTAAGGAAGGAAATTGTTAGATATCTGTCAAGAGATACATACATAAATATTAAGACATGTGTTTTTAAATCGTAATTCTTAGTGCATTTATTTCATTTAGAAAAATCGAATAGTGAAAGCCTTTTTATATAAATCTACATACGCTACGGTATCCAGTTAGGAATATTATGAAGTAACGACATTGGTGCCACTAATAATCATATGGTTTTTCTTAACTTAAATATATTGAAGATTTCAGCCACATAATTTCAATTGAAAGTGCGGACATTTTACGTTTCGGTACCTCAATGAGTAATATGATTCTTAACAAAAATGTGCACTTTAGTAAATTTTTGATTTTGCTCGAAAGAGTGTGTTGGATAAATTGGCTGCGTCCTCGCAAAAATATCCTTCATACATATTTTCAAATGAAATTCATTTCATTAGGTATTTCAAATTTTCACAATAATTTAATTTAAGTTCATTTAAGATAAATTAAACAGCAAATTGATGCATACAAATAGACAAAATGGTAGTTTTTATATCCTAAACAACTATGTTGTCAGGGTAGTATAGCTTTGTGCAGCCCCAAGTGTTTGCCGCGAAATATTGCATACTTTAAGCATTATAAAATTTGTAAACACCATACAGGCCAAAGCTATGGAACAATCTTCACGAAATGTTGCATATAGGACCGGTTCCGGCCAATGTTTTCGGTAAAAATGGGTTAATATTTAGGGTATGAAATGGACCAAATACATAAAATCGTGAACATTTAACTCCAGGAAGGGAATCTGACCAAGAATAAGCATACCTGTTTTAATGAAGACCGGCCAATATTTAGCGGGTCAAATGGACCCTAACTTTTACAAAATTTGTTTTCAATGGCCTATATATTTATTCCTGGAGGACATAGACCGGAGTAGTTGATAGTATATCCAAGGTTAGTGGTTGACCTTTAAATTGTACATATATTGCTTTATGTACACGGATTTAGGATTTATACGTAAATGTGTATACCCTGCACCACACTGTGGTACAAGGTATTATGTCTTTGTGCATATGTTTGTAGCAGGCAAAAAGAAAATATATATGGCTGTTTTTGTGAATATGCATTGAATCGCTTTCTGATTCGATTTATACATGTCCACCAGTCCGTCTGTTGATGTTAAATTGTAAACAGGTCGCATTTATGATCCGAATGAGATTAAATTTGGAACAGCCCATTTATTTGGCCCAAGGACGAACCCTATTGAAATTGGTGAAAATCGGTTCAGATTTTGATATTACTTACTTAGCTGGCTTGTTACAGAACTGTTGTTCCATAAGCCGAGTTTAAAAAAGATTTCCAAGCGCGTCGGTCTTGTGCGCAAATCCACCAATTTGGAAGACCACGTTCCACGTTCCATCAGACTAGTTTTTATATGCCTTTTGAGCTGGGGCATTCTTATTCATCCGCACAACATGGCCTAGCCACCGTAGTCGCTGCAGCTCAGTACGACTGACTATGCCAATGTCCTCGTATAAATTGTTAAGCTCGTGGTTCATTCGACGCCGATATTCACCGTCGACGCAGATCGGCCCGTAGATCTTTCGGAGAATTTTTCTTTCAAACACCCCAAGAGCTGCCCATGCTTCAGATCCATACAGCAGCACTGGTAGTATCAGCGTCTTGTAAAGTGTGAGTTTGGTCTGGCGGGAGGTGGCATTGTTTCTAAACTGCTTACTTAGTAGCATCTGTTGGCCACCACAATCCTTCTCCGAATTTCATAACTGATGTCATTCGTTTTATTTATGGCGGTATATAAAGTTTTTAACTACCTCGAAGCTGTAGTTCTCAAGTTCCTCAGTTTGTCCGAGTCCACCGGACGTCTTGCGCGGTGATACCATTTACTGTAAGACCCACTTTGGCAGACTCCTTTTCAATTTGTTCAAAGGTGGCTGTTACCGCTCGCAATGTTCGACCCATTATATCGATGTCATCTGTTCACCTTTGCATCTCGTATGACCTTTTCCAACAGGATGTTAAAAAGATTGCACGACAAACTGTCACCTTGTCTAAATCCTCGTTCTGTATTGAAGGCTCCTGTTATAGCTCCGACATATATTTTCATCCGATTTTATATAAATGGTGGACAAAAGCCTATATATTTATATATATATATATATATATATATATATTTCTTTCGATTTGCACAAAGTTTGGCATAGCGTACTGAAATAAGTCCAGAATGATGTGTGTTAAGTTTCGTGAAAATCTTGTTCAGTTTTAGATATAGCCCTCATATGTATTTTCGTCCGATTTAATGTAAATGGTGCACCAAAGCCTCTACATATCTTGCGATTTCCACGAAATTTGGGATAGCGTACTGACATGAGTCTATAATGATGTGCGGAAAGTTTCGTGAAAATCGGATATAGCTCCCATATATATTTTCGTCCGATTTTATGTTAATTTTGCTCTAAAGCCCCTACATTTCTTTTGATTTTCACGAAATTTGGCATAGCGTACTGAATAAAGACTAGAATAAAGTGTGCTCAGTTTCGTGCAAATCGGTTCTGATTTTAATGTAGCTCCCATACATTTTTTCCGATGTTTGGCCAAATTATATATCTATATATATCAAATTAATATATCCTTATTTGTGTCAAGTTTTTTTTGAAATCGTTTCAGATTTACATATAGCTGTTATATATGTTTTTGTCCGATTTTAAGTAAATGGTGCACTAAATGCTCAAAGCTGGGCCAATTGAAATAACATTTTTAAACTCCTAATGTTTGTCCGATTGACACGAAATTTTGTAAAACGTATCAAATTGAGACTAGAATGGGGTTTTTACGTTTCGTGGAAATTGGTGCATATGCGGACATAGTTTCCAAATATTTTCGACCGACTTCATGTTAATCAAAGGGTATCTGATTGAGATTAAAATGTGAACAGCTCAGCATACCGAATAGCGTGTGACAAGTTAGCTTTAAACCGATTTATATAAATTTGTACCATTGTACGCAAACGACTCTAAATCTGTCCGAATGAATTTATATTTAGCATAGTTTGCAGAATGGGATGTGAATGGATTGACATTAGTCGGACCAATTCATGTCACTGTTGAATTTCATGCCACTGTTCCTAAGTAAAGGCGACGTCTTTTAGGATACATATATAGAATATACCCAATGTTGTGAAGGGTATCATATAGTCGGTCCAGTCCGACTTCACTACTTTCCTCACTGGTTTTTATAGAATACTATGGATGTAATTTTCCAGATTTAAAACCACAACCACCACGACAAAAAAGCAACAAACAATAAATTCTAGCAAATTGTTGTATTCCCCGTGGGTACAGGAGTGCACCTCAGCCTATTGATGGATTGCAATGAATTTGCCATTTCAAGCGTATATTATATTGGACCTGTCATTTAATGCGGATCAATATAGATAATTTTTTAGTAGGAACATTTTATTCCTATTAAGAAGCGAAAATGCCAAATCACAGCTGATGAGATTAAAAATCGTGTCCAACAATTTCAAAATAGCGAAGATTAGGGATTCCGTTATACGAGGGCTTCCCAAACATCCTTGAAATAATATCAAGGTATGTGAAAAATTTCAAAACTTTATCTTAAGTATCATCTTAACACATATACGGACTTGTGGTGGAAGGTATAATAACTGCTTTCGCTTTCAATATAATCAGCCCGAGATACCTAGCCTATCTTCAATGCATCAACGAAAATTAACCTTTGGTCAGTTCTGGATAATATTTAGGAGGTACCCAGACGCAAGAGCCATTTTTTCCTCAAATTGGAATTCATATTGTAAATTATTCGTAATACAAAATAACCTTCCTGATATTACATCAAATTTTGCACTTTTGTGTGTGGGTGTGTTTATTGGTTCGTGTGGCAGCTGAACGTTACACCTTATTATATAAAACCCAGTTAGAAACTCTATAGATGATCTGGCTTAAAAGCATATTGATAAATTATTTAAATGTAGACTTCCAATTTATATCAGAATAAATAAATATTTTTCCCAAATAATCTACATTAAACATGTTGTAGTTATGATCCAGAGAATTTTAAATTTCAATAAACTTAAAAAACAAAATATTTACCACAAAATTTAAAATAATATATTACTTTTGTTCTGGCATTCCACGAATTTATTCCATAAATTCCAATTAATTTCAACAGCGAACAACATAATAATAATTTATTATTTATAGCATTTCTTGCAATAAAAACCACATTTGTTAATGGAAATTTAAATAAAAATTGTCGCATGCCTAAATATTAATCATACCAACACCTGCTATAATAAATACAAATTATGTATGCCATGAGTCTATTTATAAGGCACAAAGGTAATATATTGTATTTAAACAGCACCGTAAAAATGATTGGTGTTTAATAAATTATTTGAAAATTTATACCATTTAAATATTATTTATAACCCAAAATTTAATATCATTGAATTTGTCATGATGCTGTTGACAAAGCAGCCAACTCCTTCCATGACAAATTCCAAACAAATTGCAAGTCTGTGGTTACCTTTCAACATTCTTGGAATACTGCTACTACCTGTTTGCATTTCACATTCATTATGCACATCAACAATACGTATGCCAACCCGGTCTATGTACCAAATTGTGTAAAACTTGACAAAATATCTGGTGTACTTTTCTTAAAACCTATTACATGTTTATTTTCATGTTCCCATTGGATATTGACATTTGGAATTTCTTTCTTTCATTTCTTCTTGCAACAGATATGGTTTGCCCGATAAGCCCTTGGAGCTGGGACGTGTCACGCCCGGCACATATTGTACACGTCAATTCGATGAATGCTATCGCAACAAATGCCGTTTGCAAAGTCCCAATTATCCTGGCATGTATCCGAGAAATGTCACGTGCTACTGGACCATACGGCAAAAAGAAGTTCCTACCAGCAAACATGCCATGATTGCTGTCAGCCAAGAAAATCAACATAAAGCTTTAGTTAAGAGGTAAGTACAATTGTTCAAAGGGGGGAAACCAATCATGTGAGAGTTCTTTTTTATTGTATGTTGGAAGGAGAACATGTATATTTGTGTGGTTTTATCGGGGAGATGTGTGATATGTAAAATAGACAAAATGGAAAATAATTTGTGAAGAAGTTCTTTGGCCTTTTTTGAGTTTGGGAATGGAAAAGGTCAAAAGGAGCAAATTGTATTTGCATTCACATGTTTTACATGTTTTACAATATTCTATAATACGTCGCTAGCTTCTTGGGGAGGTCTTCCAAATTTCTACATATAAAATCATCGCCAGTCGCTTTGGGAAGCCTACAAAATTGAAGGCTTCCCCAAGAGGGAAGCTCCCAACTATTCGAACGATTACATCTTAACAATACATACGCCTACTCTATATGAAATAAAAACGATGGTCTCTCTAAAAGACCATCACCTATAAGTATGATACCCTTCACCACTTGGGGTATATTCAAAAATCGCGTCACATATTTGAAGGATCATTGACATGAAATTGGACGAACTTAAATATATATTAAATATTATTTACATCTAAACCGACTTAAATCAATACAGAAGTGCTATATCTAAATCCGAACCGATTCAATAAAAAAAACTTGACACAAGTGAAGACAATAACAAAATCAGTAAGTTTTGCAAAATGTTGTGACAATCGATAATATCTTGGGTCATTGGTGCACCATTTACTTAAAATCGGACGGATATATGTAGGAGCTACATTTAAATATGAATCGACATCAACAACATTTCGCGCACACCATTCTAGACAAAATCCAGAACGTTATGCAAAATGTCGTGCAAATCGAATGAGATATGTATGTGGGAGCTATATCTAAATCTGAACCAATTTCATCGAAGCTTGGAACATAATTTGCACGATTTCCTGTAAATCGAAAGAAATATAGGGAGTTTGGAACATCACTTGCACAAAATCTGACGGAAATTTATATGGCAAGTGTATTTAAATCCGAACCGATTCCAAACAAAAATTTGACACAAGTTAGGCCATACTAACATATTTGACCATATTATCGGTATTGATGCACCATTTACCTAAAATCGGAAGAATATAGGAACTATATATTGATCCGAACCGATATCAACGAAACTTAGGGCACAGCATTCTAGACAAAACGTTATGCAGAATTTCGTGCAATTCGAAAGAGATATATTTACATAAAATCGGACGAAAATGTATATGGGAGCCATATCTAAATCAGAGCAGATTTCATCGAAACTAGAGGCACATCATTCGTGGCTCAATTCAATGCGCAATACACAATTTTGTATAAATCGAAAGAAATGTAGGGGTTTCGGTGCACCATTTGCTTAAAATCGGACTAAATCAGTACGTGTAAAATTTTGTCTCAATCGGACAAACTGTGGGCCTTTGTTGAACCATTTACATAAAATCGGATGAAAATATATATGGGAGTTATATCTAAATCTGAACCGATTTCCACAAAACTTCGCGAACATCATTCTGGAATTAATTAAGTACGCTGAGCAAAATTTTGTCTCATTCGGACACACCTTAGGCGTTTGGTGCACCATTTACATAAAATCGGATGAAACTAAATATGGGAGCTATGTCTAAATCTGAACTGATTTGCACAAAAATTCAAGTACTTCAACCTGTGCTGGTTTTAGAATAATATGCAAAATGTTATCACAATTGGACAAACCTTAGGCGTTTGGTGCACCATTTACATAAAATCAGACGAAACTATATATGGGAGCTATATCTAAGATTAAATTTAATGAATTCAGTACGCTGTGCAAAATTTTGTCTTAATTGGACAATCGATGAAAATTGGGCCCACGATTTAGGTGAAATCGGACGGAAATATATATAGATATCTAAATCCACTTCTCCAAATTCAATAGGGTTCGTCCTGGAGTCAAAAAGTGACCTGTCCAAAATTTCATTCAAATCGGATCAGAATGCGACCTGTGCTTTGTTTTCAATTTAAGATGGGCAGGACGTACTAACTGAAGGATTTTCATAAATCGACTCTGAAATCGATTCTATGCAAAGGAACCTTGGATCTATATTGTATATTTTTGCGTGTTTTAAACATAACACGTATTTAAAACATGCACTAAGACATAATACCTTATACCACAGTGTGGTGAAGGGTCTAAATATTATAGCAACGATGTCCTCATAGAGAGGCCTTCACCTGTTATATATAGAATTGTATCGATGGCCTTTAACAGGAGGCGTTCAACATTTATTTAATAGCATAGATGGCCTCTGGAAGGGTAGCCTTCAATTTTTCTATGTAGTATCGATTCTATATAGAATAGTATCGATCATTCAGCTATTCTATATAGAACAGTATCGATGGCCTCTTGGGGGAGACCCAAGAATATTATCGACTATTCAACTATTCTATATGGAATAGTATCGATTGCCTGTTGGGGGAAGTATTAGTGTGAATGTATTCGTTCCGAAGCCTTCAACTAAAGGGGTATGTGTAGCTTCTACAAAATCAATAATTTCTTCCTTCCAGACAGTCCAATAAATCATTTAAAATTAAGGATTAATAAATTAACATCCCACCAAGACCAATATACCTTCCCAATTTGTTTCCCCCTTCATCAATTGGCCAAATAAAAAATGTAATTTTTCCCCATTTAACACCACAACAACCACGAGAAAAGAAACCGACAAAAACACATTCTATCCAGGCGATTAGTGATGCCATTCAAGCAATTGATGTATTCCCCTTGGGTGCGGGAATACACTACAGCTTATTGATGGGTTGGTGGGTGGTTGCCAAATTCCTTTAATGGATTTGCCGTCGTATCAAGCATATCTTCATTTTTTGTGTGGTGTATGTGTGTGTGTTTTGTGGTTTCTTTGAAATTCTTTTTCATTCATTTCTTTTTTTACCGGTATCTTCTATTCCAAAGGGGGCCATTGCAATTTTCAATTTAATTGTTTGCACTTGGAATAAATTTGTTCACTGATTTTCTTTTTATTCTTCTCTCTCTTTTGCTCGTTCCAGGTCCATTGCAAGCTTTAACAAAACCTCGCGTTCAATACGTGCCTGGTCGGATTGCACCGGTGAACGTGATCATTTGATATTTTACGATGGCAGTTCAACTAATGATCCGGTCTTGGCCAAATATTGTGGCGGTGATTGGTTGCCAAAAGTTGTGTCACGGTAAGTAAATGCCAGTAAAGATTGAAGATGATGTTTTGGTGTAACATTTTATTTTTCGATGATCTTGATAAGGTGATAAAAATAAAAAAATATGACTAGATACAAATTTTTGAAAGAAATAAGTAAAAAACGACGTAAGTTCCCTAGGAATGTCCTGTATGTACCGCCCACCATTCAAATTTTTCTATTTAAAATACCCTAAAGTAGTCGTCTCCCATATATGAAGAGGATAAAAAACTTTGGTCTTAAAATATCTACCCATTAGATTTTAAAAATTCAGTCGGGTTGGATAATTCGAAAAGGATCCCCAACATATGGAAAAATATTTACGACCTTAATATGGGGGCTACATTCAAATTTCTCGTCGAAGGTGGGTTTTACCCACCAAGAGTACGGAATTCAAAATTGCAGTTCATTCAAAGGGAAAAATAACAAGTGAAAAGCGGCCGGGCCGAACTTTGGATACCCTCCACCATAGATATACTGACACGTACTTGAAATGAAAATAAAGGGAACATACCAAAAAGTGACCTTTCTACAAACTGATTATGTAAACCATAATGTACATCAAATACAAATTTCAGCAATTTTTAATGAATATTTATACCCTCAGCCTTATGGCTAATGAGGGCGTATACACTTTGATACAGTGAAAATGTGCCTCGTCGAAATATTGGTTCTAGACCCCACGTTTTTTTTTTTTTTTTTTTGACCAAATCCATTTCAGAAAATTTTTATTTCATCCAAACTTTGCCTATCTTATTATTTATTCCAAATTTTTTTCAAGTTTGAAAATGGGAAATATCGGTCCACTCCTTCTGGTACGTCCCACACAGGGGCTAGGCCTAGGTCTAAATACGGGCTATAGTACATTATCGAACCTTAAATTCTATCCTCCGCAGGTGAAATGATTACAACAGAGTCTTACAACCAAACCCAAAACGCAGAAGAAATCAGATAACTATTTTATTATAAACCTGTAAGGAAAGCAGTAAAGTCGGACGGGACCGACTATATGATACCCTTCACCACTATGGGTGTATTATGAAATCATGAAATTGTATGAAATAAAATATGTGATATTTATCTAAATGTGAAACGACCTAGATCTATCCATAAACATGTCATTCGTTTGTTACAATGGAACAAAAGTAGGTAAATCGACTTCAAACAAATATCAAGAGGTCATCCGTTGGGCTAGGTCTGTACTTCTAGAAAACCCAACTACGTTATTCTATGCTCAATTTTGTACGTTGTGCAAAATTTGATGTCAATCTAACAAATATGAGGAGTTTGATGCACAATTTACTTATATATGGATGCTATATCCAAATATGAACCGATTTCAACGAAACTTGTCACAGGTTAGGTTATACTAATTTCAGTACGTTTTGTTCCATTCAACCATATATTGGTTCCTTGATGCGTCAATTACATAAAATCAATCTATAATATAAATATAAATCTCAACCGATTTTCATTAAACTTGGCACAATTATTCTGGATTAAACTCAAAACGTATGCAACATAAGAACTTGGTACATTATTTAGATTAAATCGGACGAATATATATATATATATATATATCTAGATCTGAATCGATTTTCACGAAACTCAGCACACATCATTCCAGCATCAATTCAGTACGTTATGCCAAATTTCGTGCAAATCGAAAGATATATGGGACTTTGGTGCACCATTTACATGAAATCGGACGAAACTATATATGGGAGCTATATCTAAATCTGGACCGATTTTCACGAAACATACCAGACATCATTCTAGGCCCAATTCAGTACGTTATACCAAATATCGCGCAAATCGAAAGATTTACATTTACATTAAATCGGACGAAAATATATATGGGAGCTATATATATAACTCTGAACCGATTTTTCCCAATTTCAATAGGGTTCGTCCTTGGGCCAAACAAATGAGCTGTGCCAAATTTCATCGAATTCGAATAATAAATGCGACCTTTACTTTGCTCACAAAAATACATGGACAGACTGACGGGCAGACGGACGGACGGACATGCTTAAATCGACTTAAAAAGTGATTCTATGCATATTCTCAGAAGGAACTATGGGTCTATCTCGTTTTCTTTTGCCTGTTACAAACATATGTACAAAGACATAATACCCTGTACCACAGTGTGGCGAAGGGTATAAAAAGGGGGTTATATGGGGACTACCCCAAAAAGGGGACGAGTATTAATAATTTTTGGTAGGGAGATTTGTTACCATATACGACTACAAAACGCGCTCAAGAACCCCAAAATACCAAAAATGGGGGGTACCTTTGTATGGGGGCTACCAGAAAAAGTGGACCGATATTTATAATTTTTAGTTTAGATATTTGAGAATTCGGGTGAAAAATGCGCTCAAGAACCCCAAAATACCGAAAATTGGGATTACCCTTATATGGGGACTATCCGAAAAATTGACCTATATTCATAATTTTTTGTGGAGAGATTTGGGACCTATTAAGAACTTAAAATACTAAATTACAGCTAATTCGGCAGAAAAATACGATCAAAATCCCCAAAATATTGAAAATTAGGAGGTACCGTTATAAGGGGGCTACCAGAAAAAGTGGACCTATACTTATAATTTTTTGTGGAGACATTTAGTACCCAATAAGAACCCAATGTAGCAAATTTCAGCGAATTCGGTTGACAAACTCACTCAAGAACCCCAAAATACCGAAGATTGGGGGCACCCTTATATGGGAGCTATGCCTAAACGTGGACCGATAAAGTCCATCTTTGAACTTGACTTGCATGCAGACAAAAGACTCTATGCAAAATTTTGGCGATTACAACGGATAGACGGACATGGCTATATCGTCACAGAATTTTACGCTGATCGGAAATGATTATTTCGATGAGTTACAAACGGAAAAACAAAATTAATATACCCTTCATACTATGGTGGAGGGTATAAAAATGCCCAAAATTGGGTAGAACCTATATATGGAGGCTAAGTCAATGCAATTTTTATTCAATTTTTATTATAAGGTTTGTGTTCTGGTCTGATCTTCTGAAAAAAACATCTCCTTTAATTTTCTTAAAAAAATGAACCTCATGCCTTTAAATTTTCGCCAAAATAAATTATTTACCTTAAATTTTCGTATCTCCAAAATTCAGTTCATCTTTGCCAACTCATTTCAAAATTTCCCTGCATATTTACCACATTTAGAGATTTTCCATGTAAAGTGAATAGAATTAGCATAAATTTCAGTTCATTTTTTAATTAGTTTTTTTTTCTTCTCCCCAGTAGTTAAGCAGTGAGCTCGCCAGCCATCCAGTCAGTTTGCCCAGCAATACTTCATCTTTTGCGAGATTTATTTATTTTTTTCCCAACATTAAGAAAGTTTATTACTCCATAGAATTGTAAAAGCATACTCTGTTTGAAAAAATTATCTAACGCCCACTTCAGTGGCTCATTTCATGTCAGATTTTAACTTTGAAACTGAAGGAAAATGGGGGTGGAGGCGGTTAGACAAACATGGTAAATGCTCATTTGCAATATGAAAATGTATGAACGAATTGTGAGAAATGTAAATGAAATAATGGTGGTGTTGAAAACTCCTTCATCACCAAGCAAATACTAACTGACTGTTTGGCAGACACACAGCAGGCGAAGTGACAGACAGACAGACAGACAGACAAGCAAATGAACGATTTTCAATTAGCATTTCTAATTTCCATTTTTCCAATTCGATGTTTGACGGCAATGCTAAAGACGATTGAATTTGTTTCACCGAGACTCATGAAAACGATGATATTGTGCGCTGGTGGTAATGACGACGATGATGACTGTGATGAGGGTAAGCTACAACATTAAGGACCAACTTTGTGTTTCTTTACAATTCCAAATGATGTTTTTTCACTTCTTTTCTCATTAGAAACTGGAGATATTTGTTTTTTCTGTTTTTTAATATTTGGTTCCCAAATATACTTAACATCGCATTGCCACCCATCAGTTTTTTCTTCTTCCATCCTTTTTGCATAATTGGTTTTTCTCGCTTCATTATTTGTTTTACATTAATTTCAACTCCAGCATCGTATGCATAATTTCCATGGTGTGCTACCCGAATGAGGTTCTTATACTTCATATACGAATTCTTTTCTTTTTAGCTATATATGCTTGCGTGTATTTTTTCTTCTTTACCACATATTTCATTTTCCAAATACCAAGCAGATTTTCTTCAGAGAATTCATTGAGTAGCTAGGCAATGTTAGTGGAAAGGGAAATAGCACCAACAAGTTCAAAAGATGGAAATCTTCACACATGAAATAAATTAAGTAATGCCAGAATGTTTTCCAGAATTTTGCACTTTACAGAACGACAGTGGTGTTGGAGATGATTGTGTATAGTATTAATCTACATATTAAAAAAAAAGATTTAATGACGGTCGTTAGCACATTAACACCTAGTCAATTCTTAGAATGTACATTTTGTGTCCGTATTTATTTCTCCTATTATAGCCTTCCCCTAAAGCATAACCAATTCCAACAAAGCTATACTCAATTCCACAGGATGTGTAAAATATCAAGTGAATCGGAAACTATGTTGTGGAGCAATATCTAAATTTGAACCAATCTCAGCAGTGTTCGTCCTTGGGCCAAATATACGAGATGTGTCAAATTTCATCTTATTCGGATTATAAACGAAGGAACAGACCAACATGCGTAAATCCAACTTAAGAAGTGATTTACAAACCTTTTCACAAAAACTTAATACCTTGTGTATGGTACAAAAATAGTTCTACTCGATTTTACAATCAAATGATCTTTATTTGTCATTTCGGATTCTGGAAGGGTAAAATAAGTATTTTCCCAAAAATTTCATATTTTGACATATCCCCGTGCCCGAAAATTGTCATTAAGAGATATTTGGTTCAGATTTATTGTTTTGGCTTGTTTCATAAGTCGAGCTTAAAAATTATTTCCAGGAGCGTCGGTTTCGTGCGTAGCTCTTTCAATCTGCAGGAACCATCAGTTATCTCGCTCTTATACGCCTTCTGAGCTGGGGCCCCCTCATTCATTCTCACAACATGACCAGCCAACGTAGACGCTGCAGCTCGATGCATCTGGCTATATCGATGTCCGATAATAGGTGGTACAAATCATGGTTCACACGACTGCGATATTCACCGTCGACACAGATCGGCCCATAGATCTTCCAGAGAGCTGCCTCATCTGCTTGTGCACGGGCAGTATCAGCGTCTTTTAGAGTGGGAGTTTGGCCTGGCGAGAGGGGTATTTGTTCTGAAATTAATAATTCAGACCATGGAATCATCTGTTGGCCAACGCTATTCTCCTCCTACGAAAACGTGCAGAGTTTAGTCTGTGGGGGACCATTCCCGGACTAGCAGGCTTGTGGAATAATTGTTGGGAGGGGTGAGATGCATGGTGGCTACCAATATCGCGTGATGTTGGTAGCCACTTTTGCATTGTATCCCCTTTCAGCAATTGTTTCATTGTAGAGAGCCTGCATGTTTAGTCCTAATGGTAGTAGCTTTGGCTATGAAGCTGGGCAGAGGCTATAGTCTGTGAGTGACCAGTCTCGAACTGTTTGGGGTTCTACTGGTAATAGCTTTGGCTATGAACCTGACCGAAGGTTTCGGTAGCACGGGTGTCAGGGCCCCTAGGTCTGCGGATCTAGCCTGACAGTTGGTGTTGGCCCTTCGGGGAGCATCGTGCTGGATGTGGTTTATACCCAAATCGCGGGTAGAGCTGTGGCTCGGTGTGGAGTTGCATTACAACCGGGTGCCTGACCCATAGAAAGGCAGGAGTTTTAGATGGGCTCCGCTCCTCATCCAAGGAGGTGATCGCGTCCTGCATTCGGTGTAATCGATTGGTACCTGCATTTCGGTGTGGGGGCGTTGGTTGACGCTTTGTATTAACTGGTGTTTACAACACCGTGGGGTAAGACCGCAAGGTAGCTACCCACGTACTCTAAGCATCTCTGTAGTATTCAAGTCTCAAAGTTGGTACTAGTCTACTGGTCGTCTTGCGCGTTAATACCATCAGCTTGGTCTTCTCGACAGTTACTGTTAGTCCCACTTTTACAGACTCCTTCTCAATTCGTTCAATGGTGGCTGTTACCGCTCGCAATGTTCTACCCATTATATCGATGTCATTGGCGTAGACGAGTAACATGTGTTGTTTGGTGTACAGAGTGCGATTTCTGTTAACGTTTGCCTCTTTTCCAGCAGGATGTTGGAAAGATCACACGACAAAGGTTCATCTTGTCTGAATCCTCGTTCGGTATTGAAGCGTTCTAAGAGGTCATTTCCGACTTTAACTGCTGACCTTGTGTCAGTAGATGATGTTTTTTTCGTGGGTCTTTTCCCAGATTTGGCGCAGTATGCAAATTTGATCAGTGGTGGATTTACAAGATCTGAAGCCGCATTGTTATGGGCCAATGATGCCATTGAACATTAGCTTCAGTCGATTACACAGCACGATGGAAAACACTTTATATGCGATGGAGAAGAGACCAATTCCTCTGTAGTTGGCACATATCGTCTTGCCTCCTTTTTTAAGCACGGGACACAGAATGCTGAGATTCCAATCATTCGACATGAATTCCTCTAGTCAAATGGTACTAATAAGCTTGTGCATGCTCCTGAGCAGCATCTGACCATCAGTCGTGAATAGTTCGGCTGGTAATCCATCGGCATTAATTGATATTCTGACCTCATCTGAGATATTTCGGAATTCCACACAAAAAGGTTTCGGATTTAATGTTGATTCAATTCGTTTATAAAACATTGACCCTTTGTATAGGAGGAACAGAAGGAGAGGGCCTTGATCTTGACTTGGTAAAAATAGCTTGTGGTTGAAATCGGCCTGATTTCCACAAAGGGTGGACCAATTAGATCTAAATTCTTTACACAATTTTGACCACTTTGTGTGAGAGGTACCAGAAGGAGTGAATCGATATTCCCCATCTTCGAACTTGAACTAGTTTGGAAGAAATGTTAGTATGTGAACAGTTTGTATACAATTAGTTACTCCCTTAGGGTGTCATCGAGCGCACACCCAGGATGGACTTACGGACATTTTTAACTCCACTCCAAATTGTCTAAAATTTGAAATCGAAAATGGGGGTCCTCTTTAATACAAACTATGCATATCGTCGATTATTTACCAAACCTTCATCATGTCACAAGTTGGAGTCTATCTAACCATTCCTTATATTTCTTAAGCACATGTCTTATATAATTCGAATGAAGAACTGGATTGGGTCCAAATTATTCACCCCTTAATATAAATGCAGAACTCAAACGACTACCGAAACCGTAAGTCTACATTTAGTCATTGGCAGTGTTTTTCATAATTATTCCAAATTTTGTGAGTTTTGAAATTCTTCATTTAAAACCAGCAAGGAAAGTAGTAAAGTCGGACCGGGCCGTCTATATGATACCCTTCACCACTTTGGGTATATTCAACAGATGAATCCTAACAGACGTTGAAGGATCATTAACACGAAAATGGATCCATAATCATGTCATTCTGCAACCTATACTAAATATTTCATTTGGTTGCTTCTTACAATGGGAAAAAATTATGTAAATCAATTTAAATATGTCTATATATATACATGTCTATATATGTCTATATACATATATATGTATATATATATATATATATATATAAGCTATATCAAACTCTGAACCGATTTCAATGATACTTGCCAGAGATCAACTTATATTAACTACAGTTCATTTTACAAAATTGTGTGGCAATCGCACAAACTTTGGGCCTTTAGTGCACAATTTGTATAAAATCGGAAGAAATGATATATAGGAGCTATATCTAAATCTCAACCGATTTTCATGAAACTTAACACATATCATTCTAGACCTAATTCATTACGCTATGCCGTTCAAATCGAAAGATATATATAGACTTTGGTGCACCATTTACATTAAATCGGACGAAAAAATATATGGGAGCTATATCCAAATCTGAACCGATTTTCAGGAAACTTGACACACATCATTCTAGACCTAATTCATTACGCTGTGCCAAATTTCGTATAAATCGAAAGATATATAGGGACTTTGGTATATGGACTTTGGTACACTATTTACATTAAATCAGAGGAAAATATATATGGGAGCTATATCTGTACTTTATTTACAATTTAACATGGACAGACGGACGAACGGTCGAACGGACGGATGAACATGCGTAAATCGACTCAGAAAGTTATTCTATGCATATTCTCAAAAGGAATCATGTGTCGATCTTTTTTCCCTCTGCCTGTTACAAACATATGCACAAAGACATAATACCCTGTACCACAGTTTGGTGAAGGTATACAAAATATTTGAATTAGATTTGTTGGATTCTCAATGAAGATATCCACGCAAAAACAAAACACTTTCCAATTATTTGCATTGGCTCCATATAACTGCCGAGACCTATGTATTAAATTTCAAGTCAGCAAAATTTAGTAGTAGAAAATAAAATTAATTTAATTCCCAAAATTTCGAAACAAATAACTTACCAACACTACTAAAATTTCCAAAAACCACTGTAGCTGTATCTTTAGACATTTTCCCATTCTCAAAATGTGTACCAAATACAAAAATCCTTTTGTACATTATTTTGTGCTCAGTTAAGCATTTATTGGCTGAGTGCCGAACTTAAAGCCTAACACAAAGCTGTGATTCAGCTTAAAAACATTAATGCCGCAGAGTTGTTGTTGAATCTGTTTTTGGATTTAAAATGAATATTTGTTTATCTACTTTTATTTATTTTCGCTTTTTTCAGTTAAAGTTAATTGAGATTAATTTGAAGGGGTTGACCTTATGTGTTAAAATATGGGGTTGTTGTGTTTTCTCATGTTTTTTTTCTAACGGATATTTTTTATGGTGTTTATTGGTGGTTGCAAAGTGGTTGTGTTTTCTCATTAAGGTTTTTTTGGTTTAATAAGAATATAATTTAAGCAAAGTTTTTTTTATTTATTGGTGGAAGCAAAAAGCATGGTTTTTAATTAACTGTAGTTCATATATTTCTATCTGGGAATCATTTTGTTTAATTTGAGACGTCATTTATTTATAATTATATCCCGTTATATTATTCAAAATCAATGATCTCATTGTACTACGTGACGTATACGTAGCATCAACAGTCATACGATACAATGGTACTCATAATTATCATTATATTCCTTTACATTACCTGATTTTTTCTCTATTTCTTTCTTAAATAAAATTTTCAGGTTAACCTAAATTCGTCGGATTTTTTTTTTATTACAATTTGGCAATGAACAGAAATTTGTTTAAATATTCATTTCGATTCTTTTTTGCTGCGCTTTCAATCAATATCACAGAAAATATTTAGAGCTTCCGCTCGGTTTTTTGTGTTTTTTGTTTTACAAAAAGAGTTTTAGCAAATAGCTGGCAAGAATACATTCACCCAAAAATGCCAACACTAACTGAATACAAAACTAGCAAAACTTTACCACTTAGCATATCGTAGCATTTGCCTAACATGTTAAGCCAGAGTAAAAACACAAAAAAAAAATAAACAATAACAACAACAGCAACTGTACTCGGCACTTTGCCGATACTATTTCCGTTGTTATTCAAATATTCCAAACCCGTCAAATGCACACCTATACAAACACTTATTGCCTGGCTGGCATGGCCGACCGGCATGTGGCTCCAATAACCACATACGTGTCCACGTAGCTGCACCATCACCACCACCACCATCATCATCAGCATTCTACTCATCAACGGCAAGAACAGAGGTAACGGCTGAGCAACAGCTCAGCCCGAGTTATCAACTATTCTGGCAGAAGGCTATATTTATTGTATGCATCCATTGGTGAGGATACTGCTGCTGCTGTTGTGCATTTGCAATGACTGACTCGTAAGCCACCAAGTTTAACCAGTAAATGCTTGACTTTAAACAAATAACTGAACAAAAAACTGCAAAAACAAATGTTAAAATTTAGGTTAACATTCTAGGACAACTACATGTATGATGTAGGGATTTATCCTAGCATCATGTAGAATTGGAAACTGAAGCAAAATTGGTGTTCTGTTATTTTAAATTTTTTTGAGGAATACAGTATTTAAAATTTGGTGAGCAACATCAATTATTAAATATTTACATGTAACGACTTCGGTTATTCTAGAAGTTATCTGACATTATTATTATTTTTTATCTATGACTGTACTTTTACATGTAAATACAACAAAAATACAAATTACGACAAGAAATTGTCTTAAACATCCTTAAAATACCGAAAATCGGGATCTATTGTCATACCGGAACTCTACTTGTAAACTCTACTTGACCCTTATTAAAAATTTATGGTACAAGGATTTTCTACAAACTTAGAACCAATAAGAACATATTGAATTTGAGTCTAAAACCATAAATATCTCGAAAATTAATATATAACGTCACATGACCCTATACTTAATTGATAAATGCCAAAGTACAGTCAATTTGAAGTGAAGTCATTTTCGAACATCGCCTTTGAAAGATAAAGTTTTTTGAAAAAAAAAAAATCAAAACTGAGAAATAAATAACTTGTCGGGTAATGTGGATAAGTATATTCGGGTAATGTGGACCTGTAAGTTAAATAGCAGGTTGTGAATTGCTTGTGATACATTTATATTTATTTTAATCTTAGATAACAATGAATGCAACAATATATGGGTTCATGTTGTGGAATAGTCCCCATTTAACGCTACAGCCGCATTTGTGGTATTTTTAAAGTCCTAGCTTCATTGTCCAACCAAAGAAGCTGTAATTTCGCATATCGAGTTTTCAGAGGGTAGAATACCTTCTTGTAGAAATGTTTCGAACTAGTCCCAGGTTTCATTATTATTGTCCACATTAACCGACTTTGAAATTTTTATTTAAAAATAACTTTCGGCTTAAAAAATAAATAACCAGTAAGGAAAGTAGTAAAGTCGGACGGGGCCGACTATATGATACCCTTCACCACTTTGGGTATATTCAACAGATGGAATCCTAACAGACTTCACATTTTTAAAAGACCATTAACAAAAAAATTAAACACGTCATTCTGCAACCTATACCTATATAAATTTTGGTCAGATATAGAGTTGCTTCTTACAATGGGACAAAATTATGGAAATAAGTTTAAAGCAAAATATCGAAATTTAAACCGATTTCATCGAAACTTGAGACATGTTAGGTTACACTTATTTCAGTATGTTTTGTGCATTCGGCCACATTTTGAGTTCTTCATATACTTATAAATCCAAATTTCGTGCAAATCGAGAGATATATAGGGATTTTGGTGCACCGTTTACCTAAAATCGGACGAAAATATATATGGGAGCTATATCTAAATCTGAACCGATTTTTACCAATTTCAATAGGGTTCGTCATTGCCAATTTTCGTGCAAATCAAGTATATAGCCAAATTTCATCCAAATCGGATCATATATATGCGACCTGTACTTTGTTTTTCAATTTAACATGGGCATTGACAGACAGACGGAAATCGGATCATAAATGCGATCGACTTAAAAAGTGATTCTATGCATGATTCTCAAAAGGAACCATGTGTCTATCTCGTTTCCTTTTGCCTGTTACAAACATATGTACAAAGACATAAAATACCCTGTACCACCGGTATAAAAATAAAACTCACCGATTATAATTACGGCTAAACGTGAAAAATAAAAAAACAGATATTTTTTTAAAAACTAACTATATTTTGAACATTGCAGTTTTGTACTCAATACTTCCTTACTAATTAGGAAAACATATATTGAGGCAGCAATATAATATTGGTCCACATTAGACGCATAGTCCATATTAACCAAAGTTCCTCTATTAAATTAAGTGTAGAATGATGAAATTGGTTCAGGTTTACATATAGCTCTCTACGACTTTGTCCGATTAAGAAGAAATTTGGAATACATATCGTATTGAGTCTAAGTTTTATTTAAATCTGTTACGATTTAAATATAATTCCCTATCGTCTGATGTCGTCTAAATGGTGCACCGTGTAACCACAAACTGTCCGATAGCAATTACATTTTGCACAGAATGGCTAAGATAGCCTACAAGGCGGTGAATTAAATTAAATTTTGTTTACACCAGTTCGTAGCAGGATATAGCTGGGATGTATATTTTTCTCCAATGTCATGAAATTATACACCTATCAAATTTGCTTTTAATCGGTTAAGATTAAGACATAGCATCCATATATATCTTCGTTGTAGATATAGCTACCATATATTTATTTGTGATTTGATCTGCAGTGCTGCAGCATATCGATTGATACGTGTCAAGTTTATGTCATATAGATTCTAATTTACATACAGCTGTCATATTTACTTTAACTTCATCCGATTTCTTGTCAGTGATCCTTTAAAAATGCTACATCAATTATATTAACATGTTATTGAAGAAATACAACCAAACTTATTACAGAACAAATAAAAACGCGGTCAATTTGGTCATATCGAACATTTTATACATTCTACCACGTGGATTGCATTCAAAATTCGGGTCATTTATATGGAGTCTATGTTATGGTGTTGTTGTTATATTAGGTTGTTCATGCTCAAAAAAATAATGTTATAAATTATAAACACTCTAGTTGGAAAACTCAAAAAATTTTGGTAGGTAGATGTTCTACTCAATTAGTATTAAAAATATAAAATTATAGCTAATTTGGTTGAAACACGTGTCCCTAAAAAATTAATCAAACCAAAATACCGAAAAATGAACCAACCCATAATTCCGAATAATGGGAGTCTGTTAGGGTTATTTTCTACTCAATGCGAATCAAAAAATAATAATAATAATTTGATACCAAATTGGTTGAAACACGTGCTCAAAATACGGAATATTTGGTGTAGCGTAACCTCGAAACATGGGCCAGCATTGATAATTTTTTGTAGGCAGATCTGCTAGTCGAAGTGAGTCCAAAATACCAATTTACGGCTGAATCCAAAATACCAAATTACGGCAGTAAGATTTATGCATGTCCGTCCGTCTGTCTGTCCATGTTAAATTGTGAACAAAGTACAAGTCGCATTTATTATCCGAATTGGATGAAATTTGGCATACGTCACTTATTTGGCCCAAGGACGAACCCTATTGAAATTGGGAACAATCGGTTCAGATATAGATATAGCTCCCATATATATTTTCGTCCGATTTAAGGTAAATGGTGCACCAAAGTCCCTAAATATCTTTCGATTTGCACGAAATTTGGCATAACGTATTGAATTATGCCTAGAATGATGTGTGCTAAGTTTCATGAAAATCGGTCCAGATTTATATATAGCTCCCATATATATTTTCGTCCGATTTAAGGTAAATGGTGCACCAATGTCCTTAAATATCTTTGGATTTGTTCGATATATTTTCGTCCGATTTAAGGTAAATGGAGCACCAAAGTCCCTAAATATCTTTTGATTTGCACGAAATTTGGTATAGCGTACTGAACATAGTCTAGAATGATAAGTGTTAAGTTTCGTGAAAATAGGTTCCGACTTAGACATAGCTCCCATATATATTTTCGTCCGATTTTAGGTAAATGGTGCACCAGAGTCCCTATATATCTTTGGATTTGCACGAAATTTGGCACAGCATAATGAATTGGGTCTAGAATGATGTGTGTTCAGTTTCCTGAAAATCGGTTTAGATTTAGATATAGCTCTCATATATATTTTCGTCCGATTTAATGAAAATGGTGTACCAAAGTCCCTAAATATCTTTCGATTTCCACGAAATTTGGTACAGTGTACTGAATAAAGTCTACAATGATGTGTTTTAAGTTTCGTGAAAATCGGTTAAAATTTAGATATAGCTCCAATATATATTTTCGTCCGATTTTAGGTAAATGGTGCACCAGAGTCCCTATATATCTTTCGTAATGAACTTAGTATTAGCTATAAGTTAGACATAAATGCTGCACCTAATTCCCAGGTGCGTCCGATTGGCACACCATTTTGCACAACTTATAGAAGTTATTATGAGATAACGTGTGGCAAGTTTTGTTGAAATTAGTTCAAATTTAGATATAGTTCTTATATATATTTTCATCAGATTTTTAGTAATCGGTTCAAGTTTGGATAGAGCTACCATATTTTCTCCCGATTTTAACTAAATGATGCACCAAGAACTCAAAATGTGGGCGACATTCTGTGACAAGTTTCGATGAAATGGGCTTGGATTTCGATAATAGATTTTATAAATATTTTCGTCCGATTTGAAGTAAATGGTGCACCAAACTCCTCCTGTTTATCAGATATGTATCTAAATAATCAACGGGTATCCTACTGATATATGCTTTAAATGGATTTACATAATTTCGTCCCATTGCAACAAGCAACTCTATATCTGACCAAATGAAAAATGTAGTATAGGTTGCAGATATATTTATGGGTCCAATTTCATTTTACTGATCCTTCAAAAATGCGACGTCTGTTAAGATTCATCTGTTGAATATACCCAAAGTGGTGAAGGGTATCATATAGTCGGCCCGTTCGAATTTACTACTTTCCTTATTGGTTTTTTAACATTTTATGACATTCGGCGATATAAGCATGGCTACCTAGAGTATTTACAGATTCTCCATATAATCTGTAAATACTTAAGCACACACTTCTAAGTTTCCCGTGGCTGTATATAACAAGTTACGCTCCAGTAGAATAAAGGTAGATGTAAAGAAACTCCCCAGAACTAGGAAATCGACAAAGAGACATGTATTTACAGGTCATGTGGAAACTTCCCTATACTCATTGATAGAGTGCATTGACGCGATTTAAAAGCTTACATTGTGGTTTTAAAATTTGTATTCAATACTAACATTTGTGATATGTTATAATAGCATAAAATTGCGAAGAATTATACATTCGACATTCTTTAAAAATAAAGAATTTCGATATAGTTCAAAAATAATATTTTATTTTTAGTATAATTTATATTTAGAGGTTTCCAGACATCTATAACTATATCACCCGGTATAATTTATGATATCATTATATAAGAAAACATTTCTGCTTATAAAAGGCATGACATTTGGTATTTGTGGATCCCTATAATCATTATATCTGATTTGTAATATGTTCCAAATAATATCCGAATTGAATTCGTTATAGATATAAAACAAAAAAATCGGCTTACCTAGCGAATCTTTTTGTTAAATAAATTGTATGTATCACATTTTGCCCACAACTGTACAACCACTATAACATTCACAGTGTGTTTGTTATTGGTGTCGATGCTATAAAATCCACTTAAGAATTCAAAGACCGTTAGGTAAACGTATACAAGTACCTTACGATAAATAAATGCCTTTGCAAAAGGTGGTGGTGGTAGTGGTGTACCATGGTCGTATAGCTACAGTTGGCTGCACTCAGCTTCAGTGTATTTCCAATGTTCTTTTCTGTTCCTGTTTTGCTTTACCTCCCACTGGCGTAAAAAGCCAATTGTAAAGGATTTTACCAGTTGCAATGCCATACCGTGACTACCAATAGCATGTGGTGTCAACGTCAAAACCACACTCTTAATTAAACCCAAAAGTGTTATTTCACCGAGTACCACTACTACTACGACCAGCACCACTAGTAGTACATCTATGGGAGCAGGTAACTGAATAGAAAATTTTTAGTGGATTCAAAATATATGGTTATGGACTGGCAGCAATAAAAAAAAGGAAATAAACAGCAAATTTATAAACACATCCACTTACATACATGCATACGATAGTTCCACATCGATTTCTTTCTTTCTTTTACAACAATTTTTGTGCGATGTGTAAATGTGCAACATAACTGGCAATTCGGTTGAAATCTATTAAATATTCATTAGTGGCATGTTTGGGAAAATCAGGTGGCAAATCACTTCATGTTCACGTTTATGTATTTAATGATACAAGCGAAGGACACTCACTAAATATACACATACAAATATATAGCCATTTTAGCTGTTGTATGTGGATGGAGTATTGAATGCTAGTTTAGCGGAAATAGTGGCCTTCGTGTTCGCTGGAGCGTATGTGTTATATGAACACTCAATCCCATACATACCTGTCCATACAAAGATACATATTTTAATGGAAATTAATAACACTTACGGTATTACAACCATTCCATTTGGTATACCGAGAATACCAATCAACTTGGTATTCAGTTGAAATGTTTGCGAGGTTAATCTAAATGAAATAGCACTCAATAAATTAGGTATTACGAATTGACGTCATTGTAAATGCATTCTTGGGTGTGGAATAAATTAACTAATACGAAAAGTGAACTCTGAAAATTATTGTAAAGGATCGATGTGTGCCCTGTCATTGCACAGCAGGTATTATTGAATAAGAAGCAATTTTATAATTATAAACATATATCATCAATATTAGGTGGCTGTATATAAGGAGTAAACATGTTTATTGGGACATGCGAAATGTGGTTTTATTACAACCTAGATTCACATACGTCGTTTTAAATAGTTTGTTCTAGGATTGTTACATTGTGAAGATTCAATTTTTATTCTCAAGGCATGTAGGCCCACATTACAATTAAGGTGGTAAAATCACTATGGACGCAGGTGGACAGAATTAGAAATCATGCTGGATAACATCGACATTCCTAAATAAATTAATAGAATATTAAAAGATTAGTCGAAAAGCTATGTATAATTATGACTTAACCTGAATATACGACATATATGCTCTCATACTGGATTCCGCACATTTGTTGTTGTTGAAATTGTGTTTAAGCAAAAAATTTCAACTTGTCAATCTCCCCATCAAAAATTATTAATATTCGCAACTTTTGGGATAAGTCCCAATATAACCCATAACACAGGCAAAAGGAAACGAGCTGGACACATGGTTCCTTTCGAGAATATGCATAGAATGTCCGTCCGTCTGGGATCAACCTGCATGTCCGTCTGTTTGTCCATATTCAATTGAAAATAAAGAACAAGTCGCATTTATTATCCGAATGGGATGAAAATTGGCACAGCCTACTTATTTGATCCAAGGACGAGCCCTATTGAATTTGGATAAAATCGGTTCATGTTTAGATATAGCTCCCATATATAGAGTCCTGTAACATAACTAACATAAAATATTGCACAGCGTAATTGAATTGAAATCGGTTCAGGTTTTCATCAAAAAGGTGTACAAGAAAAATAATGTACCTAGAATAACGCGTATAGAATTTTTAAAACCTATTCAGATGTAGATATAACTTCTAGATATTTTCTTCTGAGTTCATGCAAAATATTGAAACAAATAATAAAAGTTTCTCCAATCAAGATACAATGTTTGACAGTGTACTATGCTGCACCATATCAACTGACGTATGCTACGATTGCTCAAATAGGTACATATTTATCCTTGGCTTGCCGATTGGCTTGTAATTGTTCATTGATTTAAATTGGTTCAAATATCTATTTAGATCACATATTTAATTTCGACTAATTTCATTTCAATGGTCCTCCAAAAATGATATGTCAATTCTATCTACAGGGTATTATACATGGTAGTATCTCGTATATGTACCCAACTTTGTGATGGGTATTACATATTCGGCCCCGTCTGGCTTCTGAACTTTCCTTATTGGCTTATATTAAACTATTTAACTTATTTTCTTGAGCTAGTCAATTTATATACTACAGGAACGTGCAGACGATTTATATTCGTCTACATTTAGGCATATCCCCCATATAATGATACTCCCAATTTTCCGCATTTTTAATGATCAGCGTGAAGTAAGATATCGAAATAAAAAAATAAAAGGTTAGGTTAGGAAATAAAAGAATAAACGGTTATAATGATACCCCCTATTTGCGATATTCCCTACGAGAGGTAATCAATATTGGTCTCCCTTTAGGTACAGCCTTGTATAACTCTGCCCTAGGAAAACGTAGTTGATCGCAAAAGTCGACTTTTAGACTTTTCGATTTTTGCCTCTGACCAAACAATCGATTTTTAGACTTTTCGATTTTTGCCATTGACTAAAAAGTCGACTTTTCGATTTTGTCAAACCTGTTCAAAATCAATTTTCGACTTTTACCAACTAAAGCAAAATTGACTAAAAATTTAATATTTTATAAGAATTGTTGTCAATAGATGAAATAAAGTTCTGGAATGTGTAATTTTTTGGTAATTTCGGTTCTGTGATAATAAACCAAGTACTTCTGAAGAAAATCGAAAGTGGATCTTGAAAAGTCGACTTTGCGATTTTCTCAAAGATTAAAAGTCGACTTCGACTTTTAGACTTTTCAATACAAAAAGTCGATTAGTCGAAAGTCAATTTACTTATCCCTCTGTATTTGAGGACCAGACCGGTTTTATTATCTGAATATCCCGTTCAAAAACTTGAAACCCGGTTTTTTTCTTTTTTTTTATTTGTTCGAAGTATTTGGCATAACTATATATATTTTTAGAAAATAATCGAAAAAATAATACATACTGAATTACTTAAAATACAAACATATTGAGTTTTAGTGACATGAAAGTGGTAAAATTGAAAATAGGCCATTAAAACGTTAGAATAACAATTTCTCGCCTTTGAAGCCCCACCTAAAATCTTATGAGCAACATTTTTATAGAATATTTCGAGAATGAAAAATTGCACCTTGTGATAATTAGAGCCAGTTTCAGTAAATAAATGACGAAAAGGACACATAAGGAATCGAGTTAGAGGAGAAAATGTTCTACAATAAAATTTCTCGCCGGCAAAAAAATTATCAGATCGGCAAAATGCTTTTAGATATTTATAATTTTAAAGATGATTCATAAAAATAATAAAATTTGTTTTATTTTATTTTTTTTTTAATTTCAGTGGACCAGAGATGTTAGTCGCCTTTCATTCTAGTCCATTTTCGGCACCCCTACAACAAGGAATACCAAATCGTGGATTTGAACTAGATGTGGACATACTTTTTACCGATTCCGATTCATATGATTTTGCTCAGGGATCTAAAAATCAATGTGAATTTCATATAAATGCAACAAATCCAGGTATGTGCTAATAACAAATTTAAACAACAACAATTAGTATCTCTACGATATTTTCGCAAGCTAATATCTGTGGTCATGGCAATTATTATCGTCGACATCGAGCATAAAGAGTAGAGGCAATTTTGTCTAATGTTTTTGCTTTAGCCTAACGTTTAATGCACCTTCCTCGTAAACGTAACGTTGTTTCCTTCGTTCAATGACACTTGAAAACTGGCTAAGTGCAGACATGAAGTACCCAGATATTGGGGAATAAAGCCATTAGCAAAAAAATAATAATAAAACCTACCTATTCTCCTGCAAAAGTTTAATCATCGTTTTTATAGCCGTTAGCAGGAAAAACGAGATTTTAATTAAATCTTACAATGATGCTGGTGATTTTCTTAGCTCCTGCTTTTTAACTTTTCTGATGTTGCTTTTATTTCTTAGCGATTTTCTTTAGCGTTTTTTTTTATTATTCGCCAAACCATGATTCGTGATTTTCGTGTAAATACCATCAAAGCTACTAGCCCATGACGTCGGCAGGATAGAGTATTCTTGTTGAGTGGATTTGGATTTTTTACTTCTTTTTTTTTGTATTTTTACGAACAAACTAAGTTAATTTATAGAAACCAAATCTACTAACGTTACGTTATAGCTGAGTCATTTTGTCCATCCAGGCGGGAATTCCACTTATATTGCTTACCAAAAGGTAGAATAGAATTTTCAAGAAAAAAGCATCACTCCGTTATTTCCAATACCAAAGCAAATGCTTTTAAGAAACTTTGCTTCCAGTAAACTGATGAAGCAGGAAACTCACAGGCCGTGTGTTCGGAAGCCCTGATGACTTTAGCTGCACAATTGCCTGTTTTAATTATGGAAGTGGTTACATTTTTAACTTGTCTCTACCTCAAACATCTTGTCCAGAATGCCAGCCTTCGTTTTTGCTTTAATTTTGGTTTGAGATGCATTTAATTAAATTATTAATTAGGTTTATGTTTAACTGACAGGCTGTTGTCGTTTTTTGTTCGTTCGTTTTTCGTAGGAAGAACGTTATTAAAAAAAGTTAATTTTGTTAGTGTGAGACAAATACATCACAAGACGTTATTAAAATTACTCGAATCGTTGATGGTTTGGCTAGCTAATAAAAATGAAGTTTCTTGAGGTGTGTTTTATGAAGTTGATTATAATAAGGGAATATTATTAGAAAAAAAACGGAAATTGCCTTTGGGTTTTAAGTAATAAATGAAAATGCTGTAGACCAGAATGAATTAAAATTTCATTTTAGCTGCAGGGTAGTTCTACTGATTTCACCACCATAGATACCCATACTATGGTGGTTAACTTCCAAAATTATTATATTGTTCGTCTTACATCTGGACACCGAGTCGAACTTTCAATCAACGTATTGTTTAAATAAACATATCATTTTTGTGAATTTCTGCCTCTTTCTTCTTTTTAGATCTCCAAAAAGTAACTATTGCTTAAAAAAGTTCGTCTTAATTGGTGAAAAAAATAAAAACGTGTAATAACATCTTTTAGTACCTTTCCTTCGAAATACATTAAATCGGTCGAAATGTTTATATGTGGACCATCAAGTTATTTGGTACATCATGTTCAGAAAAAAATAATAATCCAAATTAAAGACACTCAGGTTGGAAAACTGGGATACGGAACAATAAGTAGGGCATTTGTAATCTTGAAAAAATTAATCTATATTGAATAATCTCTAGAAATACGTTTGTTATTCACCAGGAATCTGATAAGATAAAACATAACTAAAAATTAGATTCAAATCTTAATAATAACAAAAATGGGACGACATCTTTCTATGTCAAAACATCAACAGCGACATCAGCGGAAAATTTTGCAGGAACCTATTTCAAACATTTGATTTTGAAAAATACTGCTAAAACATAAAAAATACGAAAAGAGGAGGGACATTTATGTAGAGGTTATATTTAACCAGTAAGGAAAGTTCAAAAGTCGCACGGGGCCGACAATATGATACCCTTCACCATTTGGGTACATACAAGAGATGCTCATATGTACGTCATCCTATTGATAGATAGAATAGAATAGACTTATCATCTTTGGAGGATCATTGAAATGGAATCTAACGAAATTAGATATTTAGATATTTGTACTAAATTAAAACAAGCCATACAGATACAATCTGAAATCTATGAAAAATTTAATGTGAATCATCGACCAAACATTTGGTATGCTGCAACACTATGCGCCATCCAAAATTTATCTCGACACAATATTCTAGGTTCGATTTTGTACGTTGTGCACTAATTCGTCCTAAGCGGACAAACTTTAGTTATTTGGTACATCATTTTGATGGAATCGTATGAAATTATATATGGAAGCTATTTTTAAACTTGAAAAGGTCTTCTATCCACTACGCTATACAATATTTCATGTAAAGCGAACAGACATAGGCTCCTCCATTTGCATATATATGTGAGCTATATTTAAATCTGAACCGATTTTAAACTTAACCGATTTTAAACTTAACAGACTAAATTCAATACACGCTGCAAAATTTCGTATATGTAGAACATAGTCTCCTCGGTACGCCATTTACATAAAATCGGACGAAAATATATATGGGAGCTATATCTAAATCTGAAACGATTCCAACAAAACATCGCATACATCAATCTGGACCTAATTCAGTACTCTGTGCAAAATTTTACTTCAATCGTACCAATATTGGGAGTTTGGTGCACCATTTACATAAAATCGGACGAAACTATATGGGAGCTATATCTAAATCTGAACCGATTTCAACAAAACATCGCATACACCAATCTGGACCTAATTCAGTACTCTCTGCAAAATTTTACTTCCATCGTACCAATATTGGGAGTTTGGTGCACCATTTACCAAAAATCGGACGAAACTATATGTGGGAGCTATATATGAATCTGAACCGAATTCATCAAAAATTGGCATGTATCAATCTAGACCTAATTCAGTACTCTATGCAAAATTGTGTCTCTATAGGACCAGAATTGGGAGTTTGGTGCACCATTTACCTAAAATCGGACGAAACTATATATGGGTGCTATATCTAAATCTGAACCGATTTTCTCCAATTTCAATAGGGTTCGTCCTTGGGCCAAATAAGTGACATGTACCAAATTTCATCCAAATCGGATCATAAATGCTACCTGTACTTTATTCACAAAAATACATGTAGGGACGGACAAACGCTGCAAAATTCTGAATTAATCGATTCAGAAAGTGATTCTACGCATATTTCATAAAGGAAAAATATATATGGAAGCTATATATAAATCTAACCTGTTACAAGCATCGCATACATCAAAGACATAATACATATGCAAAATTTTACTTCAAATAGCACCAATATTGGGAGTTTGTGCACCGTTTACCTAAATTGTCCGAAGCTATATATGCCAATATTAAAGCAACTTCGATAAGAAAATTTAGCATATATCAATTAAGACCTAATTCAATATTCTATGCAAAATGTTGTCTCAATCGGACAAATGGGGGCAGTATGGTGCTCCATTTACCTAAAATCGGACGAAACTATATGTGGGAGCTATATATGAATCTGAACCGAACTCATCAAAAATTGGCATGTATCAATCTAGACCAATTCAGCACTCTATGCAAAATTTTGTCTCAATCGGACAAATATTGGGAGTTTGGTGCACCATTTACCTAAAATCGGACGAAACTATATATGGGAGGTGTATCTAAATCCGAACCGATTTAAACCAAATTCTGTTTCGATCGGACTAGTATTGGGAGTTTGGCTACCTAAAATCGGACGAAACTATATATGGGTGCTATATCTTGATCTGAACCGAATTTCTCCAATTTCAATAGGGTTTGTCCTTGGGCCAAATAAGTGACATGTACCAAATTTCATCCAAATCGGATCATAAATGCGACCTGTACTTTGTTCACAAAAATACTGTACGGACGGACAGACGGAGATGCATTAATCGATTCAGAAAATGATTCTAGACAACTTTCGGCAAAAATGTGTTTTACCCTCCATTGTCCCAGACTGAACCCTGTATACGAAATGTCATCTACATCGGTGGCAGCATTATATGGGATCTATACAAATATTTATAATTTTTTAGTAGAAATATTGGACACCTCATGACAAAATGAACTACCATAATGCAACTTGAAACTTGGGCCAAAATTGATTTTTAGTAGGAAAATTTTCTACTTATCGATATTCCAATATAAAATTACAGCTATTTATATGCCCAAATACTTCAAAATACCGAATATTGGGGGGATATAACGTATATGGGGGATAAACGGAAACTTCGGCCAATTTTAATAATTTTTGGACGGAAAGTTTTCTACTGAATGAGAATCCAAAATTTTAAATTGCAGCCTATTTGGTTAAAGCACATGTCCAAGCTCCCCGAAATACAGAAATATTGGAGGTAGCGTTATATGGGGGATTCTCTAAAAAGTGAACCAATATTGATAATTTTTAGTAGGAAGATTTGACACCCCTTAATAACCTGAAAAATCAGATTAGAGCCAATTTGCTTAAAAACGTGCCAAAAACCGTAGACAGATTGCATATGTTGAAAAACTTGTCTCTATGCGGGCTAACCTAAAAAGTGGACCAAGATTGATCATTGATTGAAACTATTCGCGTTATTGTGGATAATTTCCACTTCAATAGAAACCCTCATACGGATTTTGAAATTTTGCGATGACTGTATTCATTTTATTCCAATAATAGTGTAAAACTGACAGTCATGATTCTCGATGGACCATATTGAAGTATGGGCCAAAAGTTTTATTATCCAACCAATGCAGCATCATATTTCCGAACTATAGCTAAGTTTCATATCTTGTGATGAAACCTGATATTATTTTTATACCTGAAAGTTGTCATCGACCAAGACCACAGTGAAGGCTTTATTAAGAGTTTTACATTCAAAGGTATGTCGAATCTTTCCTCCATAAAGAGCACTGATTTGCCGAAAACCCTTTGCTCTTCATAATAACTGTATCATATTGAACCTAGATTCAGTATTGTTAAATTACAGATCTTCGTAAGGCTTAGGCGTTCTACACAACCAACACATTACTTCGTATTCAATGTTGTTGTTATTTGCTAATGAAATGGATAAAAAATCATTGCCTATCACAGATACAAAACAAGAACACCAGCAATACAGCAATGCAACAATTTTAATTATTTTGAAAACGAACACTATGGCCCCTTAATCAATTCAAATGATATACAGTGGGGCTTCGTGGAAATTTAGGGAAATGTATTAGGTAAACATAACCTCAGGCTACCTTTACAGCTACAGAAATAGTTAATTGTATTATCTCAGTAGTGGTTTCTTTCTTCCAAATATACAAAAACTGGTATCAGATTAGTACAGGAGTCGCTCATTTTGAAAGTGTTTTAAGGGGACCCCCCTCATCCTCGGGGTCAAAATTTTTGTTGATATAATTCGAATCTACATTGATTTAAGAATGTCTCTACAAAATTTCAAGTGAAAATCTCAAGAACTGTTGAAGATATATCCGATTTATTGTGTCAGCATCCAGTGACGGCTGAAGGGCTTCTCAAACTTTAAACGCGTTTTTCTCTATACATTTTTTTGCTAATGGCGGGCACGATAAATCAAAAACTAATAATCCAATCGGTTCCAAATTTTGCAACGTTTCTCTGGGAGTGTATAGCTCTCGTATGAACTAGGATAAAGCCAATCGGTGAAGATCTTCCTTATTTTTATAGCCTTCACCACACTGTGGTACATGGTATTATGTATTTGTGCATATGTTTGTAACAGGCAAAAATAATCGAGATAGACACATGGTTCCTTTTGAGAATATGCATAGAATCACTTTCTAAGTCGATTTATGCATGTTCGTCAGTCCGTCCGTCCGTCCGTCCGTCTGTCCGTCTGTCTGTCCATGTTAAATTGTAAACAAAGTAAAGGTCGCATTTATGATCCGAATTGGATGAAATTTGGCATAGGTTACTTATTCGGCCCAAGGACGAACCCTATTGAAATTGAGAAAAATCGGTTCAGATTTAGATATAGCTCCCATATATATATTTAACCGATTTAATGTAAACGGCCACTAAATATCTTTCGATTGGCACGAAATTTGGTACAGCCTAATCATTTAGGTCTAGAATGATGTCTGCCAAGTTTCGTGAAAATCGGTCCAGATTTAGATATAGCTCCCATATATAGATTCGTCCGATTTCATGTAAATTGTGCCCCAAAGTCCCGATATATCTTTTGATTTGCACGAAATTTGGTATAACGTACTGAATTAAGCCTAGAGTGATGTCTGCCAAGTTTGCAAAAAATCGGTCCAAATTTAGATATAGCTCCCATATATAGTTTCTTACGATTACATGTAAATGATGCCCCAAAGTCCCTATATATCATTCGATTTGCACGAAATTTGGCATAACGTACTGAATTAAACCTAGAATGATGTCTACTAAGTTTCGAGAAAATCGGTCCAGATTTAGATATAGCTCCCATACATAGTTTCGTCCGATTTCATGTAAATGGTGCACCAAAGTCGCTATATATCTTTCGATTTGCACAAAATTTGGCGTAACGTACTGAATTAAACCTAGAGTGATATTTGCCAAGTTTGAAGGAAATCGGTCCAGATTTAGATATAGCTCCCATATATAGTTTCGTCCGATTTCATGTAAATGGTTCACCAAAGTCCCTATATATCTTTCGATTTGCACGAAATTTGGCATAACGTACTGAATTAAACCTAGAATGATGTCTACTAAGTTTCGAGAAAATCGGTCCAGATTTAGATATAGCTCCCATATATAGTTTCGTCCGATTTCATGTAAATGGTGCACCAAAGTCGCTATATATCTTTCGATTTGCACAAAATTTGGCGTAACGTACTGAATTAAACCTAGAGTGATATTTGCCAAGTTTGAAGGAAATCGGTCCAGATTTAGATATATCTCCCATATATAGTTTCGTCCGATTTCATGTAAATGGTTCACCAAAGTCCCTATATATCTTTTGATTTGCACGAAATTTGGCGTAACGTACTGAATTTAGCCTAGAGTGATGTCTGCCAAGTTTGGAGGAAATCGGTCCAGATATAGATATAGCTCCCATATATAGTTTCGTCCGATTTCATGTAAATGGTGCCCCAAAGTCCCTATATATCTTTCGATTTGCACGAAATCTGGGATAACGTACTGTCTGCCAAGTTTCGTGAAAATAGGTCAAGATTTAGATATAGCTCCCATATATAGTTTCGTCCGATTTCATGTAAATGGTGCATCAAAGTCCCTATATACCCTTCGATTTGCACAAAATTTGGCATAACGTACTTAATTGAGCCTAGAATGATGTCTGCCAAGTTTCGTGAAAATCGGTCCAGATTTAGATATAGCTCCCTTTTATTATAGATTGATTTTAAGTAATTGACGCACCAAAGAACCAATAGGAACAAAACGTTCTGAAATTAGTACAAGTTTGTTTGAAATCGCTTAATATTTGGATAGAGCTCCCACATATATTTTCGCCCGATTTCAAGTAAATTGGGCATCAAACTCCTCATGTTAGTCAGATTGACATCAAATTTTGCACAACGTACAAAACTGAGCATAGAATTACGTAGTTGCGTTTTCTAGAAGTACCGATATAGCCCAACGGATGACCTATTTATACTTGTTTAAAGTCGATTGACATACTTTATGGATAGATCTAGGTAGATTCACATTTAGATAAATATCACATTTTTTTCATCCAATTTTATGTTAATAGTCCTGTTGAGTATACCCATAGTGGTGAAGGGTATCATATAGTCGGCCCCGTCCGACTTTACTACTTTCCTCACTGGTTTAACTTGGTTTTTGGTAAAAAATCGGCGACAACAACAAAACAATAGCAAAATTTTTTTGTAAATTATTTTTCTTCTCTTTTAAATCTTTAATTATATATGTTCAAAGTTACAAACCTTAACAAGCATTGGTATTGATTTACCAGCCCATTGAAAATCTTGACAAATTAAAATCGGGAATGGAGGGGGGTCCCTTAAATCATTTTTTATTTGCCTGGCATTCCACTGTACCTTTGTTAGGTGTTCAATCCCATTGTAAGTACACTTATCCTGTCTTTTTGTTATGCTATGTGTAAGTGTTGCAGAGGTCTATGAATATCTGAAAAATTCAAATGCATGGTTTGATGTTCGTTTGTATGAATTGATAGATGGATAGATGAACGTTGGAGTTGGACATTTGTGTTTTGGCAAAGCAAAACAGGAGTTGCATCATTCCAAAATAATCGATGAATAAATCATTGAATTAAAACACTCACACACATTGTCCAAGTTGAGATTCTGTTGTTGTTGTTTGTAAAATCTGCATTGATTTGTATGTAGCATTTATGTATATAAGATTAATCACACATATGGTACATTCGGAGATGATATTTTTTACGACATTTCAGATAGTTTTATGGGAAATCGTTGGAAATATATGGGGGAGCTACATGTCGCACTTTTATAAGTATTCAAAAATATTCTTTTAAAATCGTAAATGGAAATATTCCTTGAAAAAATATTTCCTAAACTTGCTCGCCTTGAGAAAATTAATGAGAGAAAATCCATGTTATGATGCTATGATCAAGGGATCATAGCAAAAAATACGTGAGAACAATGTTAATTGAAATTCTCAAAATATCTAAATATTGACATATTTTGGTAGTGTGCCACTAAGAATACAAAATACCAAATTACAGCCAATTCGGTAGATAAATGTGCCCAGAATGCTCAAAATACTGACTTGGACCAACTTAAGGGGTACCATATTATAGGGACTTCCCTTAAACGTGGATCAATATTAAATTTTTGTACCCTTCACCACACTGTGGTACAGGGTATTATGTCTTTGTGCATATGTTTGTAACATGCAAAAGGAAACGTCTGTCTGTCCATGGTAAATTGTAAACAAAATACAGGTCGCATTTATGATCCAAATTGAATGAAATTAGACACAGCTCATTTATTTGGCCGAAGGACGAACCCTATTGAAATTGGGAAAAAACGGTTTAGATTTAGATATAGCTCCCATATATATTTTCATCCGATGAATTATGCACCAAACTCCCAATAATTGTCCGATTGAGACATAATTTTGCACAGCGCACTGATTTGGGTTCATACAAACTCCTAATATATTTCCGATTGGGATACAATTTTGTATAGCGAATGCAATTGAGTCAAGAATGATGTGTGTTAAGGTTTGTTAAAATCGGTTCATATTTCTTCCGATTTTATGTAAATGGTGCACCGAAAAGACTATGTTTTTTCGATTTACACTATATTTAGTAGAGGGTATTATATTGATTTTAGAGTGATGTATATTGAAGTTGCAAAAAAGCAAGGGTTGCTCAATTAGGTCCATGTTTACATATAACTCCCGTACAAAATTTTGCTCGATTTCATATAAATGACGTTTGACATGCAATTTTTCATTAATCTCAAATGGTTTTTAATAATTCGTTCAAATATCTATGTAGATTATACATTTAATTTCGCCGGATTTCTTCTGTTCTATCTATATTTTATATATTTTCATCTCTTGTGTGTACCCAAAAAGGTGAAGGATATCATATAGTCGGCGACATTTGAACTTTCCTTACCATATTAAAAACCAGTGAGCGGAGCAGTATAGTCGGATGGATTCGACCATATGATACCCTACACAACTTCCACGCAAATATAACTTTCTGTGGTTCTATATATTCTGAGCTTGGGCAATATTTCACGATATTTGCACCCTCTTGACCGTCTAGATGTCAACAAATATTTCTAATATTCAGTAGACACCCCTCGTCAGAAAATTATAAGTGTTTTCGTTGACCCATGGAAAATTACAAAGCGATCAACGCTATATTTCCGTCCTCTAGTGTGGTAATGGGTTACTAAATAATGTATAAATACGTAAGCACCTGTAAATATTTAAGTGTAACTCCCACATCCGAGTACATACCACAATATAATTGGTATCAATTTAAAGGTCAACCACTCCTCTTCGATACACTATCAACTTCTCGGGTCTATATCCTTCAGGAGTGAATATATACGCCATACAATACAAATTTTGTAATTTTTCACACAAAAGTTTGGGTCCATTTGACCCGCTAAATATTGACCGATCTTTATCAAAACAAGCATGCTTATTCTTTGGCCCAATCCCCTTCTCCATGCAAAAATTCGCGTTGTTTGGGCCATAATTGCGGCCTCTGGAGCGACCAGAAAAACAGACAAAAATAAAGTTTTTGGTCCATTTCATCCCCTTAATATTAACTGATCTTTTCCAAAAACAATAGGGGGCTTCATTGGACAGAACCCATCCTACATGCAAAATTTCGTGAAGATTGGTCCATAACTATGGCCTGTATCGTGTTTACAAATTATAATGGACAGACGGACGGTCGGACACACATGTCTAGATCGATATATGACGATCGGTATACTTAAAGGTGGGTCTAGGACCAATATTGCGCGGCGTTACAAACTGCGGCGTTACCCTGACAACATAGTTGTGTAGGGTATAAATATAGTCAGTTTTTACCCTACAAAGTATGGAGTAAGACGATTTATCTATCTGTTGTAATCATTCAGCCTTCTAAGGATGTTTTGATAAGAAACTCGAACCTGACGATAATGGAATATATCGGTCAGCATTTAGGCATCTCCCCCATATAATAAAGGAAAAAATTGAGATACAAAACTAAAATATTGGATTCGAAATTGGTTAGGCAAAGCCCTTATATAATGATAACCTCAAATATTCGCTAATTCCTAAACTAGTTAATCAATTTTGGTTATCCTTTAGGCGTACCCTTATATAACTCATATAACTGATCCCAATTTCGGCATAGCCTCATTAATTAGGCATTGCCCTCATATAATGATAACCCCAAATATTCGCTAATTATAAGCTATGTAATCAATATTGGTTTTCCTTTAGTTATACCCTCATATAACTTTGAAATGTAAATTGTTTACATAAATCGGTTTGTAAAATTGTCGGTATAGGTCCACTTTTTGGTATATTCCCTATATATTCATATCAAGTACCTTTCAGTATACCTATGGTGAAGGGTATCCAAAGTTCTGCCTGGCCGAACTTAATGCTTTTTTCACTTGTTGATATGTTGATGGTCCCTGGTGCATTTTCCAACACAAATGCCTCTATTTGGAATTTCGAAGGGCTTCACGTGGTTATACTAATAACCAATGGCAACAATTTACCAAGGCGTAGTCCCATATGAAACTCCCTATTCATTTTATGAGTTTTGAGTATAAAATGCAAGTGCCTCTATTTAGAATTTCGAAGGGCTTCACGCGGTTATTGGTATTTTTGCTTTAATGGCAGCTATTTACCAAGGCATAGTCTCATATGAAAATCCCTATTCATTTTATGAGTTTTGAATATAAAATGCATGGGGAGGGTACAATAAGTTCGGTATGGCTGAATATCACAACGTTTTTACATGGTTTCTTATGATTATTCACATCGAAACTCGTGAGCAATAATCGAACGAGAATGTTCACGAGCTCATTGAATTTATTGGCAACTTTAAAACACAACACATGATCGTACGTACAGTCCTACCATGTACGTTTATGCTAAAAATTTCAAACTTTTCAATGGAAATGTTCGATGATGCTAGGTAACAATGTTTCCCAGGTCAGAAATATATATAGTAGCGTTGTAGCTTTCGTAGCCTTTATATTCACTCTTTTGACATTTTCTCCCCTTACATCAGTTTGGCAAGTCCTCTTACAGACAATTTCTGGACATGAATATAATTCTAAAGAGACATATGTGTATGTGTTTTCTGCATTGTATATTTGAATTTGTTTATCGCTCCATCTATTCTACTGTCGATCTGGGTCCTTCCTTCTCTTCTTTTTTTTTGGCATTCACTCACTTTTGCTGTCATACTGTCCCAATATGTATCTATCTATGTATGTATGCGAGTTTGATTTGATTGTTTGGGTATATTTTTGTCAATTTTTGAATTTTGTTGTAAATATTTGATTGCATTATTTGAATGAATTCCAAATCAATAGCCTGGACCTCCGGAGCTATTCGTTTTGCTATTTGTCCATGCCACCCCATGTTATTAAGATAACAAATTTCGTTTTGACAAAATAATGCAAATTAAAAAATATCTACTACATACACATATATTTTCCAATAAAAATTACAAAATGTTAAAGAAGCTTTGATTGGAATATTTATAGAAAAATGGATTATATTTCTTTTTTTAATTTAACAGAAATCGAATAAGAAATAAAATTTGGTTTTATTTTTCGATAAATTACAAGTGGTTTGTGTGCATCAAAGTGATTTGTCAGATTTTTTTATATTTTAATTAAGATTTGTGATTATAGAAAGAATAATTTTCTGTTATAGATTGATCGGCATATTTGTCTAGACAAAGGATGTTGGGTAAAGATGTTGTATCATTGGTACAAATAGTCGTAATTAAAACCAGTAAGGAAAGTTTTTATTTTGAATGTTTGGCTTACGGGGCCGTTTATATGATACCCTTCACCACTATATGTATATTAAAGAGGACTATTAACATGAAATTGGATGAAATAAAATATGTGATATTATCTAAATGTGAATCTACCTAGATCTATCCATAAAGTATGTAAATCGACTTCAAACAAATCTAAATAGGTCATCCGTTGGGCTATGTCTGTACTTCTACAAATCGCAACTACGTAATTCTATGCTGAATTTATTAAGTTGTGCAAAATTTGATGTCAATCTGATTAACTGAGGAGTTTGATGCCCAATTTACTTGAAATCGGGCGAAAATATATATGAAAGCTCTATCCAAATATTAAGCGATTTCAAACAAACTTGTCACAGGTTAGGTTATACTAATTTCAGAACGTTTTGTTCCTATCAGTCCACTGGTTCCTTGGTGCGTCAAATTCTATAATAAAAGGGAGCTATATCTAAATCTGGACCGATTTTTAGGAAACAAGGCAGACATCACTCTAGGCTCAATACAGTACGTTATGCCAAATTTCGAAAGATATATAGTGACTTTGGTGCACTATTTACATGAAATCGGACGAAATACAACGATTGTCTCGAAACTTGGCAGACATCACTCTAGGCTCAATTCAGTACGTTATGCCAAATTTCGTGCAAATCGAAAGACATATAGGGACTTTATGGCACCATTTAAATTTACTAAATCTGGACCGATTTTCTCGAAACTTGGCAGACATCACTCTAGGCTTAATTCAGTACAATATTCCAAATTTCTTGCAAATCGAAAGATAAAAAGGGACTTTGGGGGCACCATTTACATGAAATCGGACGAAACTATATATGGGAGGTATATCTAAATCTGAACCGATTTTCTCAAACCTTGGCAGACATCATTCTAGGCTCAATTCAGTACGTTATGCCAAATTTCGTGCAAATCAAAAGATATATAGGGACTTTGGGGCACCATTTATATGAAATCGGACGAAACTATATATGGGAGCTATATCTAAATCTAGACCGATCTTCTCGAAATTTGGCAGACAACACTCATGGCTTAGTTCAGTATGATATGCAAAATTTCGTGAAAATCGAAAGATATATAGGGACTTTGGGACACCATTTACATGAAATCGGGCGAAACTATATATGGGATTTATATCTAAATCTGAACCGATTTTCTCAAAACTTGGCAGGCATCATTCTAGACCTAAATGATTAGGCTGTACCAAATTTCGTGCAAATCGAAAGATATATAGGGACCGTTTACATTAAATCGGTTAAATATATATGGGAGCTCCAATTTCAATAGGGTTCGTCCTTGGGCCAAACAAATGAGCTGTGCCAAATTTCATCCAATTCGGATCATAAATGCGACCTGTACATTGCTCACAAAAATACATGGACAGACAGACGGACGGACGGACATGCATAAATAGACTTAGAAAGTGATTCTATGCATATTCTCAAAAGGAACCATGTGTCTATCTCGTTTCCTTTTGCCTGTTACAAACATATGCACAAAGACATAATACCCTGTACCACAGTGTGGTGAAGGGTATAAAAATATGGCATTTTTTATTTTGAATGTGTGACTTAGAACTGTGTGGTTTTTATTACTTATTTAAATTGACAATATTTGTGTATAGTTCATTATAAAATAAGGACATATTTGTAAGTCGGATAAATAAAAATAAACTTTTCAATATTTTCACCACTTTAATAATTCCCAAAACATCTCCCATCTCAAATCCACTACCCAAAATTTCGTTTGCATTTCATTGCTTTTAGATTCGGTAAATTAAACCAAATATACCATAAATAATTAATATTTATAAATTTAATCACAGCAATTGAAGCCACACATTTAAAAATGCCCAAATACACAGAGACATACACATACATACACACTAATTACTTTAAGCCTATACCAAATATATAGACAAACACACTCCATAAAGTCATTTAATTATTATCAAAGCATATTTATATGAAAACATTCCAATAGATAAATATTCAATAATTCATTTTTCAAATTCTTTGAAATAGTTTTGTAAATAGCTAAGTAGTTTTGTATTTCAAATTAACCCCCCTCAATTTTAATATAAATTGCCGAAAAACAAAATAAACCCGTTCTATCAATTATCTAAACTGCCATCACAAAATGTATACATATATAAATGCGAAAAACCAATATTCAATAGATAGAAAATATTATAAAATTAAATTATATTAAAATATCGGAAAACATAAAACAAATGGAATTTTTGGAATAGTTTGAAATGGGTATTAGATAGGATTATTTTAAATCTCCATAAGTTTGAAGTCTGTATAATTGAATTGTTGAGAATTTACAATGTTGTGCAAAATTTCGTGTCAATCGAACAAGCGTTAGGATTTGAAAGTGATTTGAAAGTGACGCCTAAAATTAAACAAAATGTATACGAAATTATTCTGCATCGATCAGACTTTGAAGAATTGATGCAACATTGAAGGAAATTTCGAAAAATTTCACGTTAAGAGAAACAAGTGAAAAAGCGTTAAGTTCGGCCGGGCCGATCTTTGGATACCCTCCACCATAGATATACTGACAGGTACTTGAAATAAAAATATAGGGAAAATACCAAAAAGTGGACCTATATCGACATTTCCACAAACCGGTTATATAAACCACAATGTAAACTATAAAACAAATTTCAGAAATTTTTAATGGACAATTATTCTCTCAGCTTTATGGATAATGAGGGCATATACACTTTGACACGGTTAAAATGGTTCTAGATCCATGTTTCTTTGGATCAAATTTGTTTCAGAAAATTTCGATTTCATCCAAACTTTGACCATCTTCCAAACTTAGTTCAAGTTCGAAGATGGGGAACATCGGTCCACTCCTTCTGGTACCTCCCACACAGGGGCTAGGTCTAAATACGGGTTATAGTTCAATATCGAACCGTACGTTCTAGTTTTTTATCTCGATATCCTTCGCAGGTGAAATGATTACAACAGAGAGTTAGAACCAAACCCAAAACGCGGAAAAAACAGATAATTATATTAATATAAAAATGGGGTTATATGGGGACTACGCTTAAAAGGGGTTGACTATTAATAATTTTTGGTAGGGAGATTTGTTTCCATATACGGCTACAAAATACTAAATTTCAGTGATTTCGGTTGAAAAACGCGCTCAAGAACCTCCAAATGCCGAAATTTGGGGGTACCTTTATATGGGGGCTAACAGAAAAAAATTGACTTATATTTATAATTTTTAGTGGAGATATTTGGCACCCAATAAGAACCCAATATACCAAATTTCAGCGAATTCGGTTGAAAAACGCGCTCATGAACCCCAAAATTCCGAAAATTTGGGGGTACCCTTATATGGGAGCTATGCCTAAACGTGACCCAATATATCCCACCTTCGAACTTGACCTGCCTGCAGAGAAAAGACAACCCTGTGCAAAATTTCAGCACCCTATCTAAATTCCTTCGGAAGATAGCGTGATTACAACAGACGGACGGACATGGATCGTCTTAGAATTTTACCCTGAATAAGAATATATATACTTTATAGGGTCGGAAATGAATATTTCGGTGAGTTACAAACGGAATGACAAAATTAATATACCCTCCATATACATACATTTCCGACGTATAATACATTCGTCAGAAACGTCGGAACGTTCGAACCTAACATTTTCGTTGGGATTCAGCCTGACTATTTTGCAAAAACAAAATACAAATGGTATCCCAAATAACTCGCCATCACTACTGAGGTTGTTGTATACGCCGGCTCAGTCAAACCGTTTGGCTTGTTGCTGTACTAGCAACAACAACAACGTTGTTGTGTGCATTCGTCGCGATGTTACGACACACAACAGTGCGAAAAGTATGGCTTTGTTTACAAATGCCTTGAAAACCTCGAACTGAGGAATCAACGAAATTTTCATGCAGTTTATTTCGTTCGTTAGCTAATTACTTCGCTTTGTTACAAGAGACATAAAAGGTTTTTTTGTAAATAAGCTATAGAAGAGAATATCCCCAACAAAAAACTATGAGAACTGTTGAGGATCAGTGGCGAGATCCGAAAGTGTAGTCTTCCCTGCCTTACCCCTTGATGCCATACTTTCCCCACACGTTGTTTTTATAAAAATAACATCCTTCACACTAAAGATTAAAATTACCGAAACTCGGCAAGAATCATTATATGGGGCTAGGCCTAAATGCGGGCCGATATAGTTCATTCTCGAACCTGACGTTATAGTTTTTTCATCTCGATATCGCTGAGGGGTTATATGGCGACTACCCCCAAAGAGGGCGTATATTTATAATTTTTGTGAGGGAGATTCGTTACCAAATACAAAATACCATTTTACAGCAAATTCGTTTTCACTCAAAACTCCAAAATACTGAAAATTGGGAAGTACCGTTATATGGGGTCTACCAGAAAAGTGGACCTATATTTATAATTTTTTGTGGAGAGATTTAAGAACCCAATGTAGTGAATTCAGTTGAAAAACACGCTCAAAACCCCCAAAATACCGATATAGCCCATGCCATATTTCAACCGCATTATTTGAATAATATTCCGAGGACTAGCTATCTGCCGGAAATCCGAAGGACCTTTACAGTATTTTTCAAATATCTCAGTAAAAGTAGCACCAAGCTAAATTAGGATTACGTCTCTAATATACAGTTTTCGAAATGTTGTTTGCATTAACCATTGAAAAAAGTTGACATTTGAAAGCTCCGTACAGTTTGACGTACGGCCATGTGTAAATAAGACCACTTTTAACAACATTAAACATGGATTACCACACAAAGAGTGAATCGTCAAGGGTCATTTATTTCACTCAAAAAACGGGTTCACAACATTTTCATTGCTGAAGTCTTCGGAGTGATTCGAGACCATGGCAAGGCTTATATCTCACATGGGCTCAAACCAGCACATTTTTTACCAGGCAAAACGTGAAGTTGTCATCTGCCCTGACAAAAAAGAAAACAAATCCGAGTTTAACGATTTTGTTCGCCAGATGATGATGGCGAAGCTTTAAACATTTTAAATCATGGTAGACAATACTTTGAAAAACATAAAACTATTTTTGATCATAAATATTCATATTTGTGTCATTAGATCCGAATGTAATGAAATTTGGCACATCCCATTTGTTTAGCTCAAGGACGAATTGGGAAAAATCGGTTCAGATTTAGATATAGCTCCCATATATAATTTTTTCCGATTTTTAGAAAATGGTGCACCAAAGAGTCAAATTTAGGCTGATTGGCACGAAATTTTGCACAACGGACTGAAGTTGGAATAGCCTAACGTATGATAAGTTTGATTGAAATCGGTTCAGATTTAGATATAGCTCCCATATATATTTTCGTCCGATTTTTAGTGAATTGGACACCAATGAGTCAAATTTAGACCGAATAACATAAATTTTGCACAACGGACTATTGATGGGATAGCCTAACGTGTGCAATGTGTCATTGAAATCGGTTCAGATTTAGATATAAGTCCCATATATATTTTAGTCCTATTTTTAGCAAATGGTGCACCAAAGAGTCGAATTTAGGCCGATTGGCTCAACGTAGATTTATATATAGCTCCCAATATATTTTCGTCCGATTTTACGTCAATCGTGCACCAAACTTTTCATGCTTGTTCGATTAACACAAAATGTTACACTACGTTCTTGAGATAGTATTGCCTAATATTTGTTAAGTTAAGGTATTAAATTGAGCCTAGAATACTACGTTTCGTAAAAATTGCAAATATTGCTCTTATAGATATTTTCGACTGACTTCATGTTAATTGTCTTTGTTCGTCTGATATTGGATTTACAAATATTGAAAATTTTGACCATTTTTGGGGAAGGTATCAGAAAAAGTGGACCAATGGTTCCCATATTCGGACTTGACGTAGGTTTGTAAAGATAATAGGTTATGCAAGTTTGGTTCAAATCGGACATTCCATTCGCCTGATATTGGATTTACTAATATTGAACCTTTTGAACATTTGTGGGGGAGGTACCAGAAGGAGTGGACCAATGAGTCCCATCTTCGGTCTTAAACTAGACTTCGTAAAGAAAATAGGTTGTGCAAAGTTTGGTTCAAATTGGACATTACATTCGCCTGTTATTGGAAAATGTGGACCCTTTGTGGGTGATGTACCAGAAGGAGTGGACCAATGGGTCTTCTAATTTCATTTATTCTTTGTAAAGGTAATAGGTTGTGCAAAGTTTGATTCAGATCGGACAGTCCATTAGCCTGATATTGGATTTAAAAATATTGAAAATTTTGACCCTCTGTGTGGGAGGTACCAGAAGGAGTGAACCAATCGGTCCCATCTTCATACTTAATCTAGGCTTGGTAAAAATAATAGATTGTACAACCAGAAGGAGTGGACTGATATTCACCATCTTCGAACTTAAACTAAGTTTGAAAGAAATATGAAGTGCAAAGTTTGGTTGAAATCGATTATTCCGAGAGTTATCGTGCGCACCAGCCAGACATACGGACAACGGATAGATGGACAAGCGTAAATCGACTCCAAATTTTCTGAAACGGATTAGGTCCAAAGAAACATGGGGTCTAAAACCAATACTTCGACGAGACACATTTTCACCGTATCAAAGTGTATATACTCTCATTAGCCATAAGGCTGAGGGTATAAAAAATCTGCCTACAAAACCTCAATTATTGGGTTGTTTGATGACTTTAGGCACGTTATTAAACCGAAGCGATCTCCATACCAAGAACTATCAATATTGGGCCTTGTTTCGGGGTAGCCTCCAGAGAGCGGTCGGGGTCGTTTTTTAATAGAATTGATTGTAATATCACGTTGCGCGTAGGCTTCGGAGGCTGGCTTAAAGTACCGACCCATTTTCGATATTTTGAGGGATTTAGCCGTATCCTCTGGGCTCTGTTAGAGCAAAAAATATTTATACGGACAATTTGTATATCATATACTCCATATAAAATTTCCGTCCGATTTTTAAGTAGGTCCATTTTTTGATATAACTCCCATATAAAGTGGAACGTAACCCATTTTTGGTACTATAAAGTGGCTATAATTTGAATTCCATAATTTAGGTTCATGATTTTTTTCTTTTTAATTTCCGAAATAAACAACCTAATACCAGACAATGTCACAATCACCATATGGAGTACCGAACCATGGTTTAAGAAAATTTTAATAAACACCACGTGGTGCAGGGTGGTGTTTAACATGGTGTTTATAACAAATTCGGCCGTATCGGTTTTTTTACGTTTTACTTACTATATACTGACACTTTTTTAAAAGAAAAATTAAAGCTCCTAGCGTGAAACATAAAAAAATTCAATAGGTCTATGTGGAATCGAAAAACGGCAAAATTTTTGGTCTAAAACCAAATAGACGGAAATTTTTGAAAATATCCAGAAATGTGCTAAAAAGATGCTAGGTGCTAGATCTAATTTTTTGGTGCTAAACGAGTTTAAAAAGTGCTAAATCTAGCACTAAAAGTGCTAATTGGCAACACTGTGTGTGGTTTACAGTGTCTTTAAATAAATGTCCAAGTGTGGATATCGAAATCATATACTCTGCATAACCCCGATCCACATATAATTCTGACCTAGGGAACCCTAAGCGTTGCCTTGAGTCATTTCAGATAACTATTGGAGCTTTCCATTGGAAAGTTCTACATTTTTTAGCATAAACGTAATCAGTACGATTTGAGGTACGCACATGTGTTGTGTCGTTTACAGTGTCTTTAAACAAATGACCAAGTTGAACACTACCTTACTATTTATTATTCTCAAACCAGTAAGGAAAGTAGTAAAGTCGGGCGGAGCCGACTATATGATACCCTTTACCACTTTGGATATATTTAAGAGATTTATCTTAACATACTTCGCATTTTTTGAATAACCATTGGCATGATTATGTTAAAAAATGTTGAACTTTCCAATGAAACACTAATCAACGCTTAGGGTTACCTAGGTCAGAATTATATTTGGATCAGGGGTATGCAGAGTATATGATTTCGATATTCGCACTGTTTTTTTCGGACCACGCATAATCTTCATCCAGTTTATCGAATGTATGCTTTAACTTCAACATTATCCAATTAAAATAAATTGACCCACTCTTATATTCATTGACATCAACTACATACAAATATTGACAATTAAAATCCAAATAGATATATGTATATTTAACGATATGCATAAATAGATGTATTATATACTTACTATAAGGCTCCGTGGGTGTGTGTGTGTGTGTGTTTAATTATTATTATAGATTGAAATAATTAATATTTCATTTATGTAGCAAAATTTTTGCTGATAATGACATTGCTGATGTTGGCATTCTATACACTCATACGTGCATGCACATGTATGCTAGCGATTGTGTTTGTGTACTTTCATAAATGTTAAATAAAATTACTAATGAACTTTTCATCCAATAACAACAGCAACACCAGCAATTCACATACACAAATGTTCCTATATGTGTGTGTATGTCTCTCACACTCACATGCAAACATTTGATACTCTTTTTATTGCCACAAGCAATCATCAACTTGGAGTTGGAGTTGTTGTTTTGGCACAGCAATTAAAAAGTGTTTTCGTCATGTTGCATTAAATCATTTACTATTTATGTTGAGTTTAAAACATTTAAACGAACACACACACTTACATATACATATAAACAGAGAGACATATATTTATGGAAAATTGAACATGTTTATCAATTACATATGTCCGCAATATTAATTAATATATAATGTCGTTATTTTTATGTTTTTACTTGGATGTTTGCAACACATTTTTTGTTGGTGTTGTTGTTATAGCTTGAGTCTTTTTGTGTTTGTTGCCAAACGCAATCCACAATTCATTTGTTCCGATTACTGATCATTATCGGCATAATAAATGACTGTTACTTGTTTTTATTTTTCTCTTGTTGAGGAAGAAAATGTCTGCGAGGCAAATTATGTTTGAAATTTTTTATGTGTAATTGATATTTAATTGAGTTAATTACATCAGTTTGACAAAAGCAAAAAAAAAAATAAAATAAAACACAAACTTTAATTAATAATGCATATAAAAAGATTGTGCACATAAGGGAATTACAAACAAAAACATTTGATATTATTAAAAATTGCAACAAATTTATTATATGAAATTATATCCGTAATTAAATTAGTAACCTGGGCTTAGAATATTTTAATTTAATTTTTTTAACCCTTTCAGAGCCAGTTTGTAAAAAGTTGTAATAAACGTTGATGGCGGATAATTTTGAGAATTATATTTAATCCCATTAGAAATATAAATACAAATTGAAACATCCAAAAACACATTAAATGTAGGTCAACTATAAGTTTGAAGGTTGATCCGTCTGTGGCTCATCCACTGCGAGGTAGGCCTATGGGCAGGTACTCGCATAAAACACTTTCAGATATAAGTTTGAAGGTCTGTGTGTGTACTTCATGGAAGTAGATGGAAGTAGTAAGTCTCGTTGTCACGCAAACTTCTTGACGAATAAAAATTTGCTGATTGGGAAAAACGTGGATTAGGAAAACTTGGACCTTTAAATGAAATGGGACGAAAATGTATTTGGGAGCAATTTCAATCTATTTCGCATTTTTCATTCGAACTGGATGAAAATTGACACAGCTCATTTATTTAGCCCAAGGACAAACCCTATTGAAATTGCGGAAAATCGGTTCAGATTTAGATATAGCTCCCATATACAATTTTGTCCGATTTTTAGGAAATGGTGCACCAAAGAGTCAAATTTAGGCTGATTGGCACGAAATTTTGCACAACGAACTGAAGTTGGGATAGCCTAACGTATGATAAGTTTCATGGAAATCGGTTCAGATTTAGATATAGCTCCCATATATATTTTCGTCCATTTTTTTGAATTGGGCACCAATGAGTCAAATTTAAACCGAATAACACAAATTTTGCACAACGGACTAAAAATGGGATAGCCTAACGTGTGCAATGTGTCATTGAAATCGGTTCAGATTTAGATATAAGTCCCATATATATTTTCGTCCGATTTTATGTAAATGGTGCACCAAAGTCCCTATTCGATTTGCACGAAATTTGACACAGCCTACTGAATTAAGTCTAGAACGATGTGTGTTTAATTTCGTTAAAATCGGTTCAGATTTATATATACCTCCCATATATTTTTTCGTCCGATTTTAGGCAAATAGTGCGCCAAAGTCCCTATATATCCTTGCATTTGCACGAAATTTTGCATAGCGTATCGAGTTAAGTCTAGAAAGATGTGTGTTAAATTTCGTAAAAATCTTATCAGATTTAGATATAGCTCCCATATATATTTTCGTCCGATTTTAGGTAAATAGTGCGCCAAAGTCCCTATATATTCTTCGATTTGCACGAAATTTGGCATAGCGTACTGAATTCAGTCTAGAATGATGTGTGTTAAATTTCGTAAAAATCTTTTCAGATTTAGATATAGCTTCTATATATATTTTCGTCCGATTTTATGTAAATGGTGCACCAAAGTCCCTATATATCATTCGATTTGCGCGAAATTTGACACAGCGTACTGAATTAAGTCTAGAACGATGTGTGTTATATTTCGTGAAAATCGGTTCAGATTTACATATAGCTTCAATACATATATTTTCGTCCGATTTTATGTAAAAAGACCCTATATAACCTTCAATTTGCACGAAATTTGGCATAGCGTACCGAGTTAAGTCTAGAAAGATGTGTGATAAATTTCGTAAAAATCTTTTCAGTTTTAGATATAGCTTCCATATATATTTTCGTCCGATTTTATGTAAATGGTGCACCAAAGTCCCTATATATCCTTCGATTTGCACGAAAGTTGGATTTATAAGTAAATGAAGAGCTCAAAATGTGACCGAATGCAAAAAACATTCTGAAATAAGTGTAAACTAACATGTTTCGATGAAATCGGTTTAGATTTCGATATTTTGCTTTAAATTTATTTACATAATTTTGTCCCATTGTAAGAAGCAACTCTATATCTGACCAAAATTTAGTATAGGTTGCAGAATGACATGTTTATTTTCATGTTAATGGTCCTTCAAAAATGCGACGTCTGTTATGATTCCATCTGTTGTATACTCCCAAAGTGAGAAGGGTATCATATAGTCGACCCAGTCCGACTTTACCACTTTCCATACTGGTGAATAATTGGATTTATTCCGAATTATAGCAAACCTGACACCTGAGTTTTGTATAAGAAAATATATACAAACTTTACCAATTTTAAGCAAATTTTATTAAATGTACCATTCTTCTTGCAACACAAACACAAAATTCTGATAGTACTATATAAAGCCGTATCTTCCAGCTGAAATTATAGCAATGTTGGATTTTCAGAGAGGCAATTTACACCAGCATAGCGTTCATGTAAAGATCTCGACCGATTATAGGTTACTTAAATGTACACTTCATGATAGAGGGTTCTTGATGGGGGGATTAACTACTTCACAGACAATACATATATATAAAATAAGTTGGGGCCTTTACGGACGGGATATTTATTAAGAGATATGTCAAAGCATTAATATGTTTCATTACAGATTTGTTTTATTTTGTGGTCAGAAACTCACTAGATCATGGTGGTTGTTATTGTTGCAGCTAATACTGCTGTGATTTTTTGTCTGTGAATCCGGTTCTATTTCTAACTTCAGCTTTAAAAAGGCTTAAACCTGCACCGGTTATGTCCAAAGTAAAGATCAGATACGTGAGTGGGTTTGGCTGGCAATTTAAGAGGTTTAGCGTGTTATGTGGACTATTACCACATGCCGAGCAGATATTGTACAATGTGTTATCAATTCGTGCCCGATACAAATTGAGGCGGCAACACCACCTTGGTCTCTATCTCTTTTTTTTCAACACCTCGAAATAATTACCGGATCTTCTGGGTCAGAATAAAATTCTATGTTGATTCACACATATCCATCTGTTCTCATTGAATAACACATGTCCTTACAAAAATTATTAATATTTCAGGGTTATAAATTATTATTGACCCAAGCTTCAGGGTTGCCTCCATATAACGGTACCACCGATATTCGTTAGTTTAAGGATTTAGGGCAGGATTCCCAGCCGAATTGGCTGTAATTTGGTATTTTGGGTTCTCATAGGATAGCACATCTCCGTAGTATAAATGTTTCATTTTGACCCACGTTAAAGGGTAGCCCCCATAATATGGTGCCCCCGGTGACATGTTTTTCAATCAAATTGACTGCAATTTGGTACTTTGAAATTATTTATATTGACCAAAGTCGGTATTTGGAGAATTTTGGATTAAATTACCGTAATATATTTTGATATTTTGAGTTCTCATTGGTTGTCAAAACCCATTACCAAAAATATCAATATTGATCTCAATCAATATTGATCAATGTCCTATCATAAGCTAAGCTTTCTCCTTGGAGCCCCCATTGAGCTTAGTTTTTTCGATTGACATCCGGTGTGGAGGGTATAAAACAATTCAGCCGGGCCGAACTTAAAATCGGTTTTACATATTCATGATAGCTGCTGTTCTCCTGCTGTTATTGCTTCCTCAACTGCAGCAGTGTAAATGCGACTCAATCCTCTCTCTTTCTCCCCAGATCAAGAAGATTCTTCCTGACATGACCAGGTAGTGTGTAGCTATTCATAAGTTTATGCTTCGTATGTTTACTATTGTGGCACACATGCTATTGAAGTCATGAGGAGACACCCTGGCAGGATTGATTGATTTTCCACTGTGTTGCACTAACATTGGTAGACCACACTTTGTCAGCTTACCGAAGTGATGCCGGTTAGCGACTTAAGAACCTTTTTCCTGCTTTTGATCTTATCGCAAAAGCTATGGTATAAATGGATGAATTACAAAGGCTATCGAATGTGACTCCTAGAACCTTGGAGTAATTAGTGGTCGGACTTGCACGTTTAGAGGTAGCCGCATTCCCGCAGTCCATGTGAGGTACCTGCCTATTGGCCTACCTCACAGTGGCTGAGCCGCAGGTGGAAAAACGCCCACCAGCGCACCAGCACCGAAGTACTGTACCAATCGGACAGCATACAGAAGGCACACTCTCCTCTTGATAAGGGGCGAAACCACAACCCCCGCGAAGCTCCCCAGGGGGCCACACCAACTGTCAGGCTGGATCGACAGATCCAGGGGCACCTGACACCCGCGGTACGGAAAACCTCCGCTCAGGCTCGAGACCGGAGCCTCTCCCAGTTCAACACACGTTCAGTCTGGTATCCCAAAACAAAGCACAAGCAGTGACAAATACACAAATCACAAACAATAAACATGCTGTCCTCACGTACTGCACAAAGGGCCCAAAGGACCGCGGCATCGGATATCACAACACAAACAATGAACAAAACTGCCCTCACGGACAGCCTACACTATATCCACACGATGCACAGACAACCGCAGGCAGCACGTACACCACCTACAAGTGCCAACAACCGCCGATAACCGCACCAAGACTGGCACCGCCACCCGGTGCACTTACCGACCACCACCCGGTGCAACCAACCAAACCCAACTGCAAGGGGGCTATGTACGAGGACCACCTCCACTAAGTACCGTCCTTCTCCTAAATGCTTCACGAGCAAAACTGCTTAAACAACTAAAGGTCGAATCGTTTTCAAGTGCCCTACTGAAATCCCACCCCGCCCACCATTCGATATACCCATACTTGCTAAATCTCTAATGTCATCATAGTAACAGCATTCTGTCAGTATATGCTTCCAGTCCTCGGTCATCCCGCACCCACATGAATCCGTCTGGGACTGGCCTCTTTTATGCAGAAAAGCATTGAGAGAGCCATGCCCCGCCAGAAACCAGTACTTAAGCCGAAGCGAAAGTCTGGCAGGTCCACTACGAACGTTGCGTCACGAATAAATTCGTACGTCACCCTCCCTTTGTCACTGTTCGTCCACCTTGTCCTCCACCTATCAACAACACAATCCCGAAGGAAAGTGCTGTACCGCCTACTCTCCCCATTCACCAGATCAGAAGGCCTGAGCCAATCATCCTCATCCAACTGCAAACGCATAAGCTTATACACGAAGGAAAGTGCTGTACCGCCTACTCTCCCCATTCACCAGATCAGAAGGCCTGAGCCAATCATCCTCATCCAACTGCAAACGCATAAGCTTATACATGATAGCCCGGCGCCAAGCAGCACCTGCAACGCCTCTGTTGAAACAGTGCGACACACTGGCAAGCACGCTAACATGACGACCCGCTGACACGAAAGGAGCTTCCTCTGCCCGAAGACAGAAGAGGCAGTTCTGTACCATGTAGGTGCACTTTAAGTTGCGCAGGCAACAAAAAGCCCACCATATATGATACGCACAGAACGCCTACTCAAGCCCCAATCAGTCAGAAAGGTAGAAGTTAAACAGTTCCGAAGATATCACCCTTTCTTTGAGGAACTATCTGTTTAACTCTAGGGTCTTCGACCTCTTCTTTCCGAATTCCACGTATGACTGCCGTCCCCAAATATAATTTACGATCCAAAGATTCAAACAACAGCTTGGCGTGACTGACGGTATGATAAAACCAGTGCCACCATAACTGTCCCATTTATGTGTGAACTGCAGCGTTAACATGGTGCAAAATCGGTGATTGGTGATGGGATATTCCACATAGCAGAACATCGAAGAATGATAACACTAAATTTGAAAATAAGAGTTATTTTTTCATCAAATCTCGTAAAAAATTTCGCATTTGAAAAACGAACAGGAGAAGACGAATCATTTTGTAAGCCCACTTAAATTCCTAACGTTTCATTCATGTTTCATTCGACATAAAGCCCTGACTTTGCACCCAATGATTAATTTTTATGAAGAAAAAATCATAATCAACAATTATCGTCTCTAGAACATGCTGTTGAATAGTTCAGAAATCATGTTTTGGAGGCGTTTTAATCGGAAGTCCTTGGCATATGGTTTGACCGCATGAGAGGTGTATAAATCAGTTAGAAGAATACTTTGAAAAACAATTGGCCACAAACATATATATCGGCCCTGTAATGTGCAAAAAAATTATAAATTCATACCTTTCCACTGTAATTACGTAAATTAATTTCTAAATATTGACATTAGCCTAAACCTTGATCATAATTTACAATTGTCACACAAATGTACACAAAATTTAACCGTATTTTATTTGTAGTGCTAAAATTTATTTTTGTGGTTTACACAAACAAACATGACTATATAGCAGCCAACATTGCGAGAGAGGTTGTTACTGCAACAAAATGCAAGGCCAACCAAATATATAAATTGTAAAAAAAAAAACACAAAATAATTTGCCAGTTAGTTGGCGTTTTCCTTTCTTTTTTTGTAAAGCACTTCCAATTAAAATTAATTAAAAATATTCACTTGTATGAGTAGGCACACAGCGTGGCGAGCATTTTACCTTTAATTTACTTTTTGATTACGATTTAAAAAAAAAGTATAAAATGTGAAAATTAATTAAAAACGCCAAATTTGAGGAAATATTCAAGGACAAAAAATAACAATGGGTAAAAATAAGAGTAATAAAAAGGATTTAGAAGAGTAAACCAACGTAGAGGTAAGGGAACTAATGATTTTGTAACGTCACCTAACCTTGACAACAAATTGACGGACGGAAATACATAGAATTTTGAATAGTTACAACCTCATTATACCTCGAAAACACAGTTGTGTTGGATATAAAATATTACAATTTATCTATTCTGGTACAACTAATTTAATACATAATTTAGCAATTTATTATGAAACACACACACATATGTACGATTATATACATAAATATGTAATTTATTATTATTGAATATTTCACTTGGTATAATCGAAATACAACTCTCACATACATATGAATTTTTGTGTGTGTTGTCTATTTCCATGGTTGTGTGTGTGTTTGCATTTCAAATTAAAAATTCAATTTACTATTTCGCGTGATATAACAAGGATGTCGTTGTCGCTGTTGTTTTTATTGCTGTTGTATTCTCAACTAATAATTTATCACACAAATAATTTATGATTATTTATTTAATGGAAAATCTATTGCGGTTTAGTGGAAAAAATAGACGAACACACATATAATTCAAACACCACCATGATAGCAACAACAACAAAAAAGATCGATTAGAATAATATAAATGACAAAATAAAAATCAAATTGTTGCGGAAATATTTCAATATTTAATGTTCGTATTAAATTCTGGGATTAAAATAATTTTAATGATGGATATGATAAAGCTTAATCGCACTTTAAATTTTGTCAATTTATAAGATCTAAGTTTGTAACATATTTGGCGCTACAAAATTTAATGAGGAAGAAAAATAAATTACAAAATTTTGTTGTTGTTTTGTTATTGTTTTTTGTGATCAAAGAAATGTCCTTATTTTTGATGGCGGGCATGATAATTCCTCACTGGAACATCGGAATCCGAAAATTCCAACGGTGTTAGAAATAGTACATGTCTTGAGAATCACTCTTGCCGTCACTTGATGCTGACACAATAAATCGGCTATATCTTCAAGAGTTCTTGAGATTCGAATTAAACCAAAAACATTATGACACCGAGATACGACAGAAGTTCATAATACCAAAAGAATAGTTTGAAATATTACTAAATTACAAATACAAGAGAAAATGCGGCAAAGGACCTAAAAAAAGACCAAAAATTGGCATCGCAGAACCGATAACTACACATAAAAAGTTCAAATCCACAGTATTATACAAAAAAAAAAAAACAAAAATCGTTAAGTTTTAACATTGCGAAGGGTTACCATGTGATTTGCATTCAAGATTCCTCTCGATCAGGCCCGTACGAACTTTTTATACCCTCCAACCATGAGAATGACAATATAAATATTTAAAATAAATGGAGGCTTCTGGGAGAGAGGCCTTTGAGCATACCGAAAAACGCATGAGAAAATGAGAAAAAGATGACTGATATTCCTAGATTTGACTGCCAAAATACCAAATTTTAGCTAATTCGGTCTTTTTTGTGAATAATTTCTAGTGCAAATATTTGAGGATACCGGTATGAAACCCCAAAATACCAAATTACGGCTAATTTGATTGAAAAGCGTATTGGAAAATGTGTCAAAAATTTCCAAAATACCGAATACAGGTGTTATTCATTGCTATACAATGACAACCGAAAGTGACAAATTACAGACAATTCGGTTGGAAAACTGCCCTGTCTATCGTGGTTTCAACAGACGGACAGATAGACGGGCATGCGTAAATCGACATAGAATTTTATTCTGATCAAGAATATAGGGCTCTCCGTTGAATATTTCGACGTGCTGTTGAAAAAGAAAAGTAAAAAGAAACTTTCCATTCCGCACTAAAAATTTAATCCACTTCGTTAGGAAATGGTCGGGATCGTTATAAAGGTGCTATGTCAGAACGTGGACCCATATCGAGCATGCCCTACAAAAATATTGATCACACTTCAAGCCATCAGAATTTCAAATTACAGACACTTCAGTGAAAAAATGCGCCTAAGCCTTCAATATACCGACTATGAGGAATAACTTTATAGGGTAGCTATTTGAACTCACGGATGCATATTGAAAAATTTCGCCAAATTTGTTTTTCACCCCCTAAAAGAATCTGGAAAGCAATATTGTGGGAAAATGCAATTAAACTCCTCAAAATTCCGAAAATGGTGCGAGACCTTTATTTCAAAACATGGAATTACATCGAAAATTTTCTGCACAGATGTTTTCTCACTCCGAATTCCAAATTAAAAGCACTTATATGCGGCTAAATACTTGAAATACAAAAATTATGAGCTCTATGTCAAAACGTGGACCAATACCGAAAATTTAAAGCAGAGATATTTTTTATCCTCAAAGAACGCGTAATGCAGAATTAAAGTCAATTTGAGGATAAGTTTGTTAAATAAGACACCTGTCGGTATTATTCTCTGTATAAGCTTTATAGGACACTTTTTATACCATCCACCAAATGTGAACTTGTCGTTCTGTTTGCAACACCTTTAAATATTCACCAGAGTCCCAAAAAGCATACATTCTTGATCTGAATAAAATTCTTTATCGATTTTAGCATATCCGTCTGCCTGTTGATATCACGATGGAGGTCTCAATATTTAAGATTGAGCTTTGAAAATTTACTTCGGAAATTTAATACTTAATATTTTTATTGGAATGGAAAAAGTTTTACCAAAAACCACTTTTAATGGCTAATGTTTCCGGCTCGTCCTCACACAACGATACACACATTATTTTATGTGTAACCTATATATAACGTTACCACCAAGTTTTGATTGTGATTTTGAGGATATCGTATGTTTTAGAGTCAATCGTGCTCCGATGGAGAGTCAATCGCACTCTGATGGAGACACCTCCAATCATTGTTTTTGAATGCGTCAACAGCACCTTATAGCGACGGAACAGCACATATTTTCCCTTGATAAGCGGGGGGAAATTTCAGCGGGTGTCAAATATTCGACCGAATGACAGATGGGCCATTAATTATTATCGCATTATCGTGATGCAATATTTTATTTGTTTTTCGAATTCCTCTGAAAACTTCGGACAACCGTGTTGTGGTGTACCAGCCGGAATTGGTCGTCCTACGCAACACTTAGTGCCAACAATTTGAATATTCGAGCAATTCCATTATATGTGTTGTTTTAAATCTATATATTTTTAATAACATTTTACTGAGTTCATTTCTTAATAATTTACCAAAATTTGTTGTTGTTGTTTTTTGGGTTCAAAGAAAAGTCCATATTTTCGATGGCGGGCATGATAACTCCTCACTGGAACATCGGAATCCGAAAATTCCAACTGTGTTAGAAAGAGGACATGTCTGGCTCTCGTATGAACTAGGATTATTGACTTCGCACAACAATTAACAAAATGGCGGAACTTTGAATTTTTTTAACCACAAACTAAGTTAAAAAATAAGGAAGATCTTCACCGATTGGCTTTATCCTAGTTCATACGAGAGCTACACACTCCCAGAGAAACGTGTCAAAATTTGAAACCGATTGGATTTTTAGTTTTTGAGTTATCGTGTCCGCCATTCGTTTTGAGAAAAACTCGTTTAAAGTTTGGGAAGCCCTTTAGCCGTCAATTGATTCTGACACAATAAATCGGCTATATCTTCAAGAGTTCTTGAGATTTTCACTTGAAATTTTGTAGGAACATTCTAGAATTAGAGTAGATTCGAATTAAATCAAAAAATTTTTTGACACCGAGAATGGGGGGTCCCCTTAATTTGACTATTGAAATGGAATAATATGATATATTTAATTTCCAACTTCTGTCGGAGGATATACAAATATTGCTCAATTTTAATTATTTCTTACGTGAAAGAGAAATCTGTTATTTATCCAAACGTACAAATATTTATTATACATCCTATAGATTTTTCGTATAATCCATCAGAGATTCAGGTGCCTATCTATAGGAAAATAAAGACTTTTCCAACAACGACAACAAACCATCAGTTGTTGTTGTTGGTGCTTATTGCAATTCAATTACATATGAATGGTCTTTCAAGTTCCATTGAATAAATAAAGGACTCAATCCATATATAAAAAATATATAAAATGCGTATGTGTGCGTTTGATCGGTTATCCTTGCTGTGATGCCGAACCAACCGTACCCGAGAATTTCTACAAAAGGCTTATTGGTTTTATTGATATTGAAATATCGAAATCCTATGGAAATCCATAAATTGTTACACGCCAAATTTCGCTTTATGATAATCATTCACATTAAAATAACCAACGAGGCAGGAGCATGGCAGTGGAGGTGGAGTGGCATACATAAAAAAATATTTTCGCTGATGTCAACGGAAATAACAGCTACATGGAGGAGTTAAGGAACGGCTGGCTCATCCCCGAATATATTGAGAGCAATTCAATCTAGGCGAAATTGTTTGGTCAATGAATGGCCATAAAAACATTTACCGTTCGGTCCCGGTCAACAAAAAAAAACTCTGAAGGTAATATGGATTGTTCCCAAGGGCCGAATGCATGAAATACATTAAGTGTGGTGGTGATGGTGGGGTGAAACTGTGTGTCTATGTGTGCGGCGTTGTGTGACTGAGCGTATGAGTGCCATGTGAATGGCTGCATAAACCTGGGAAACGGAAATGACAATTTAATACTCTTATCACAGTTATTATAAACGGAAACGCACACTCATACGCCATCATGCACAGCTCCATCACATAGAGTGTGATTGTGTGTGTATGTGCTTGTACTATAAATGTATAAATATATGTATGAAAAGCATTCCATAGATGTATGTGAGAGATAGGAATTTCGATTTGCCTCCTAGTCCAACGGCAATGTCATCGTTAATATGAATGATGGTCATGGTGATGATGATGAGGAGGATGCTCCAGCTACAGCTTCATTTACTGGTGCTATTGATGATATTGTTCTGCAAAGAGCTTGTATACAAAACACTCCCTCCCACACACACACACACACTCATACATATACAAACAAAAATACACATCGATTTATGTTGCTACCGAGAAAAAGAGGAATGGAGGGCGAAAGATACTATAATATTTTTATTACTTGTTTTAATATGGCTATTAATAATGTAGGACACACTAAGCCACATTTGGTTGTATGAGTGTGTACGTCTGTGTGTCCGTGTGATTGTTTGTTTTGAAATACAAATATAAATCCCAACATATTTATATTTGTATTATTTATTTGTCGTTGGTTTTTTTTTACTACTACTATTATTGAAAGATTTATTATTGCTTTGTCCATATGATAATAAGTGAAATATTTAATTAAATTATTCTGAAAAATAAAAATGTTTATCAATGGCCAAGGATTTGTTTTGTCCCCTTTTTCAGTTTATGAGGGGATTTATTTGTATGTGTGTGTGTGTAATTCTGTGTGTTTTGTGTTTATTTGCTAATTCAATTAAGACTAATAAAGACTGATATGGACTTTGAAATCTATCGATTAGTTTCATGTCATAAAAAATAATAAATAAACGAAATAAAATATATTTATTATTATTAGCAATTATAATAGCAAATGTTAATAACAAAATGGAATTGACGATAACATATTGTAGGAATTAATTAACATTTTTAATATGAGAATAAATTAACTTGCTGCATTTAGTTTTTAGTAATTATGATTTTGAATAAAATTATGGTGCAAGTAAACAAAAAAGTGTATATTTTAATTGAATAAAATTTGTCATTGTGTTTGCAAATTTATTGATCCGAATAAAATTCTATGTCGATTTATGTGTGTTCATCTGTCTGCACGTCTTTTGAGATAGAGCTTTGAAATTTTGCACTGACATTGCCATATCTTTTGGTATTCGGAATTTTTGAAACGTTTTTCAACAGAATTAATTCTAATTTGCTACTTTTTGTTCTCATTGAGTATTAAATCTTCCTACCGATAAATATTGGTACACTTTTTAGGATAGCCCCTATGTAACTGTAGCCTCCATTATCCGGTATTTTGGGTGGTTTTACACGGTTTTTTCGACATAATCAGTTGTAATTTGGTATTTTGCATTCACTCTGGTTATTTGATCTGCCTACGAAAAATTATCAATATTGGCTTATGTTTATAATGCTACAACCTCCCTCCCAATATTCGGTATTTTGATGGTTTGGGCATGTGTTTCTACCTAATTTGTTCCAAATTGTTATTTTGGGTTGTGATATGGTATTTGATATTTTAGGGGTTTAGTCATGTTTTCAACCGAATTCCCTCTAATTTGATTTATCAAATTCTTATGGTGTGTCAAAATTTCCTACCAAAACTGATCAATGCCAGTATACGATTTGATGTAGCATTTTCCAACCGATGGCTGTAATTTGGTATAAAGAGTTCTGGAAGCCTGGCTTATATTCAAAATTTGTGTGTTGTATATATATATAGGTCCAAGTCCACATAAAGTTCCGCTTCTTTTTCGTAATTAATATATTTTTAACCGAATTTTCTCAACGAAGTGACTATAATTTGATATATCGGAAAATATATATTTAAAATAGTCCCGCTGGATTGTCTGTAGATTAGATTTTTTTGTGTTCTTTGTATTTCTCCCAACCCATGTGGTATTCCAGGTTGTTGAAGGGTGAAATATATACTACCAGAAAAAATTTCTATACAAGACAATATCTTGACATATCCTTTTGTGTCTGAAAAAAAGAAAAATAAATTTGGAAAATTAAAAAAAAAAACATATACATATATACAATTATAAAGGCCTGAAAAGAAAAATATCTTATTATGGACGATTGGTTGTCTGTGGAGGAAAGAATTTCATCCGAAAAAGTCCCCCCGGATAAAGGTGCGGATAGCAGAAAATCGAGGAGAATCAATACGAAATTACCATCCAAATTTTGCTCGGAGGAATCATTGAGCTCTTCCGAAGTTTCGCAAAACAATGCGAAGTCAAAAGATTTGAGCGCAAAATCAAGGTACAAATCTAAAGCAAATGATGAAAGGACATTTTGTAGCGATGCAGGCCAAAATGAATTTCTCCCCGTAAGTTCACAAGATAAGGTTAGTAGAATAGATTCTGTTGCTGATCTTACAATCGAAAGTGGTCAATCTCAAACTAAACGTCCCCGAATATGTGAGTCGTCTGACATAGCCCTAAAAGTGACACAGAATTCCCAAAATCGATTCGCATTATTGAATGATATTGACATACTTCTTGAACCATCTATCCCAAGAGCACAGCCGTCTCAAAGCCAACGTGAAATCAATGTCAACGAGCAAAATACATCTATTAGTAGAAATGAAAAATCGCCCAATTCTTTAATTAATCTTAAGGGGTTTTGTCCGCCAATTTTTCTTTTTGATGTAAACATAACAGATTTGATACGAACACTTAAATCCAAGGACATCGTTTTTAAAATTGTAAACAAGAGTCAAAGAAAAAGTAAATTATATCTTAAAGACCCTGCAGTACATTCAGAAATGATTGATCTCCTTAAAACCAAGGAAATACCAGCATACACTTATACACCTAAAGAACATAAACGTTCTCGACTAGTTTTAAGGGGTCTTCATTACAAAACAACCTTAGATGAGATTAAGAGCGATATTAATGCGTTAGTGCCAAATACGGTGGAGGATGTTAGGAAATTTTCGACCGAATTTTCTAAAAAAAATAATATAGATACTGGACTTTACTTGATTACCCTCTTGCCAGGAAAATCTGTAACTGAATTAAGGGCTCAAAAATATATTTGCTTCCAGAAGGTAACATGGGAAATACCCAAATCAAATTTGAAGGTTGTTCAATGTTGGCGTTGCCAGCATTGGGGCCATATCTCAAAAAATTGTAGCAGACTATATGTCTGCATGAAATGTGATCAAAAGCACGCACCAGGTGACTGCAAATTCGTATCTAACGAAGAAAATAAGCCTTATTGTGCGAATTGCAAGCAATTCGGTCATCCGTCTAATTATAGGGGCTGTAGTGCTTACAAAGATTACTTGAAGAAGCAGGAACAAACTAAATCTATAGCTAAGGAAAAAAAAGCGTTAGCTTCCTGCAATGTGTCAAAAGTTTTAAACGGTATCAACACTTGTAACCAAAGTGGAACATACGCTAGTTGTTTTACAGACCCTCAGCACATAAGATCGAAACCTGTTATAATAGAGGCATTTTTGAAAATTGCTAAGGATATTTGTCAGGCGGAAACTATAACCCTGGAGGACAATTTTTGTTAGGCAATATAGAACACTGTCAAAGGAACAAGCAAGGATTCAATGCTTAGAACTTTTAGAGGAAATAAAACAAAAATATGGTCCGTAACTTTTTAAATTCCCATAGAGTTGCTTTAGAAAATTACGCGTTCGTAAGAGATAATAGTTCCCAAGGCGTAGCAATAGCTTTAAGAAAATCATTCAAATTTCAAAAAGTGTTTGTAAGGGATTTTACATATCCTAGCTTGTTTTTAAGTATTGGTATCATTTTACGATCTACATCCCATGCAATGCTGATCGCACTCAATATACTGCCAGTTTGGAAGCATTGAATATTATTTCCCGAAATTACTACGGAGTAATAATAGGGGGTGATTTAGACTCCAGACACTCGGATTGGGGTGACACATTAAATAATTTGAATGGGAATACCTTTTATGAATGGATTTGGGAATCGTCGGTGGATTTTTTAAGAATCTCAGACTCCGTTCCATCTTTCCCGAATGGTGCATCATTTCTAGACCATTTTATAGTAAGCACCAACTTAGTCGATCCGATATCTCAAAATTTCAAAATGAGCTCGTTACCAACATTTTCTGACTTATTATTTTAAGTCCTCTTAAAACTTATACTTCCTATAAAAACACAAATTGGGATACATTCCGAGTTGATATTCAAGATGGTTTACTGAATAACTTTCCGGATTCAAAACGGAATCTTTCTAACATTGAGATAGATTATTATATTGACAATATTTCAGATGTGATAACTAATGTTCATACCAGGCACTCGGAAATTAAAAAAAAATGGGTACAAATTACATCGTTTCAGATCAAATAAAAAACCTGTTTAAATTAAAGTATTCATGGCAGAAGGATTTGAAAAAAGGAACTATAATAGGACTCAAGATAGATCGGATCCAAATTACCGATTATTATCAAAACAGGTGCAACTTTTAGGTGCTTTAATTAAAAGACAAGTTGAAATAGAACAGTCTAAAATATTTTCTGAAAGGATTAAGCAAATAAAACCGGGGCCCAAAGCGCATAAGCAGGTGTATAATATCATTGGTCATAAACGAAAAGCAAACCTAAATAAATTAACCGAAAATGGAGCTTTGATTGACGATAATCTAGTTGCATGCGATAAACTTAAACAATATTTCGTTACTATTTATAGTCATTCATATTTAAGTGAAGACATACATAATATGGAAGATATAGTTCATAACACAATAGCCAGTAGAACTCATATGCTCAATTTTAATGCCAAGGAATCTTCTCCTAATTTTATGATAAACCCAAGGCTAACAAATATGGACGAAATCTTAACCTTAGCAAAGACATTAATAATAAAAAGTCTTGCGGATTGGACAACACATCAAACTTTATAATAAAAAAGCTTCCTTCTAAGGCGAATACCTAACGATAATATTTAATAATTGTCTAAATAACGCATATTTTCCTGATAAATGGAAAATTTCCAAAATTGCCCCTGTTGTGAAAAAACCAAATAATTCGGATATTAACAATTTGAAACCCATATCTATGCTATCCAAAATGGATTATGACCTTAATTCTTCATGTATTCCAAATCTGCAATTCGGATTTAAAAGTGGCCACTCTACAACCGATGCTTTACTTAAATTTGAAAATGACATAATATGTAATCTAAGAGAACGAAAATGTTCAGTAGCTATTTCACTTGATGTAGAAAAGGCATTTGACCATGCATCCCACTTAGGAATATTATATAAAATGATACAACTTAATTTTGATCCATTTGTTATAAAATTGTTTTATAGTTTTTTTTCAAATAGAAAATTTTGTGTTCAGTTTCAGCAACTAGTATCTAAGCTCGTGGATGTTGGTTGTGGTGTTCCTCAAGGTTCCATTTTTTCACCCCATTTATATAGTATATGCATGTACGATTTTCCACATCACTTTGGGTATTCTTGTGGTATCCTTTATGCAGACGATTCCTTGCTATATGCACATGATGAATCGCCAAGTACGGCATTATGTAAAGTGAAAAATCATTTGGAGAAAGTAGCACAGTACTATACAAAATGGGGTATCAAAATTAATGCATCTAAAACCGAAGCAATTTGTATTATAAATGCTTCAGGAAAATGCAAAAAATGGATAGTCCCTGAAAGCAAAAATTTAAAGTTAACATTCAATGGCACTGACATTCCTATAGGAAACTCATTTAAATATTTAGGTATCACATTCAATAACCTTATGAAATTTAATAAACACGCCAGACAGGTTTTAGAAAAAGCATATCGGCTTCTTGGATCTTTCTCAAGAATTTTGGCCAATAAACACCTGCCATCAAGCACTAAATTACTATTATACAAAACTTCTATAAGACCCGTTTTTCTTTATGCGTTCCCAATAGGGTTCAGTATATCTCCTGTTTTAATTACCGAAATGGAAATATTGGAAAGAAAAATTTTAAGACACTGTATTGGGAAATATTATGAATCAAGTTGCAAGCGTTATTCCAATAGGGTAATATTTGGCGAGTCCAAAATTACTCCTGTTGGATTATAAGTCTGTGATTTGATTTCAAAATTTGTTCAACGCGTAAACTTTCATGAAAATAGATATATATCATGTATTTATAACAATCAGAGACCATTCAATTGGTCAAATGTCAACTATTTATCTCCAATTGGATATATTAATGAAGTCCCACCTAGTTTCGACATAAATTCAAACATTCGATATTCTTTTTATGAAAAAGCAACATTAGGTACGCATAGAGGGTAATGTGTATGCTGTTTGGTTTTTATTTTATTTACTTTTTCTTTGTTCTCTTTTGTTGTTTGTTGTTTTTATTTAGTTTTTAAGTCTAACTGAGATTTTAGCTCCCAAAATTACGGTTTTCTCGGGAGAAACATTTTTGCTTCCTACTATTAATACTCTTCTTAATTATAACGTTTATAAAAAAAGGCTCAATAAATTAAACCTTAAACCTTAAGTACGAATTTCCATATAATTCCACATAAAATTGCTTGCTATATATGTTCAATATAAATAGGAATAATTTTCAAAACCCCTTTCTTACATCTTTCAAAGTTTCCATCAGTGACCCACATTCCAAATTTCAGAATTCCAGCTCTTCCCATTTGCCTGATACAAGTACTTTACGTTCGAATTTAGTTCGAATTTCCAAAAATTGCCTTATCCTACGCCAACAACAACTCACACTCTAGCTTCAACCGTTTCAACTGGGCGATGATCTGTGAGTCACTCACTTATCACTAAGCTCTTTTATATATTAAGATCTAACAAAGGAATTGTTGATCCTTGTACTAACACTTTACAAATATGGAGAGTACGATGTGCTCTATACTCAGCTGTGGCTTCTGGGTATAAATGAGTTTCTATAGTTCTATAGTTCTTAAAATAAAATAGCTTATGTCGATGATGAAACCTTGCTCATCAGTGATAAATTTCTGCCGACCATATCTGGGCCCAAACAGAAATTATACTCTTCACTAGGAAAAGTAAGATATAACATTTTCGGCTGCCCACCTTGACCTTCGGAGTGACTTTGGAACATTCATTGGCAGTGAAATATCTCCGAATAAAAAGGGATGTGAATGACCCCACTAAAAGTGGTGTCTCTTGTCATGCAAAAACTTCATAAGAAAGAGCTGGGGATGAAGTACGTAAATGGCAAATGAAGTACGTAAATTAAACAGTATGGAGCGATCGGCATCGCTTCTTTTAACTGGTGCTTTTGGTTGGGCTTTAGTCAATAATGTGTGATCTGAGACTAATGGAAGCCGGAATCTGGTGAACATCACTCTTTGGGCAAGCTAATATTCCTAACATGAAATCGCGACTTCATAGAGAGCGACAACCAGTTAGTGAGAGCGACAACCAGTTGACCTGAATCCTGGACAAATGAATCTGTAATAATAATTATAAAATAACAAAATGTTGGCCTTAAAGCAATCAAGTAGCGTACTGAACTTACGACGAGTCGTTGACCTTGATGACCTTGCTATAGATTGAGAGATCTGGAGGACCACCTACTGGCTATTACATTGGCGAAATCCGTAAGGTCTACTGGAAGTAAGCCGGCAATATATGATCTAGGGATAATAATATCGATTTTTGACTAATCGATTAATCGGCTATTTGTATTGAAAAATCGAAATGTCGAAGTCTACTTTTAATTTTTCAGGAGATTTTTATTGAGCCGATTTTTTAAAGATCGACTTTCTTTCTTCACAAATACTTGGTTTTTTCATCAGAAAGCCTGAATTGTCCAAAAACTATACTTTTTCCATTATTGCATTTGACTTTTTAGTCAAAGGCAAAAATGGAAAAGTCAACAAGTCGACACTTGCGCGCAGCTACGTATCCCTTAGATGGTCTGAGAATCCTGGTTGTAGAACTTCAATATGCATCTGGTCTGAGATTTCGCGACGCAGAACTACCTTATTGATGTCAAATAGGAAAAAAAAGAGATCAAACATTCTTCTTCTTAATCTAAAAAATATAATCTCTTTTATATTCCGTTTCATGTTGCTCACTTCTATCGTACCCCTTTTCAGTTACTCAAAGATGAGCGCAATGAATCAAAGGTATCCGAGTGAAAGTGGCTGCCAAATAACTAGTGTCTGAACATCCTCAAACCTAACCTTGTCACTTTTGTTCCTTTCTCGTTCCTTTGTTTAAAAGGGACTAGTTTCTTTGCTCCATATAGTTCCGACTCCTAGGTAGTTCATTTGAATCTCTCTCTTCCTTCGTTTAGTTTGATTTTTTGATAGATGAACCAGTAAGGAAAGTAGTAAAGTCGGACTGGGCCGACTATACGATACCCTTCACCACTTTGTGTATATTTTACATATGTACCCTACCAGACGACGCGTTTTGTTATAAATCTATATCTGAACCGATTTCAGGGAAACTTGCCAGAGACTAATTTATAAAACATCAGTACGTTGTGTCAATCGGCCTAGCTATGGATCTTTTCACGAAGCTTAGCAACATCATTCTAGACTTAATTCAGTACCCTATACCAAAATTCGTGCAAATCGAAAGATATATAAGGTCTTTGGTGCACCAATTACCTTAAATCGGATCTTTAGTGGACTATTTACCTAAAATCGGGCGAAGCTATATATGGGAACTATATCTAAATCTGAACCGATTTTCACGAAACTTTGCACACATCATTCTATACTAAATTTAGTACGATGTGCCAAATTTCGTGCAAATCGACAGATATATAGGGACTTTGGTACACAATTAACCTTAAATAGGACGAAGATATATATGGGAGCTATATCTAAATCTGAACCGATTTTCACGAAACTTTGCACACATCATTCGTGACCTTATTCATTACGCTGTGCCAAATTTCGTGCAAGCCAAAGATTTCCAAGGACTTTAGTGGACTATTTACTTAAAATCGGGCGAAGCTATGAACCGATTTTCTCAAAACTTTTCACACATCATTCTAGACTTAATTCAATACACTATGTCAAAATTCGTGCAAATCAAAAGATTTCCAGAAACTTTAGTGGACTATTTACCTAAAATCGGGCGAAGGTATATATGGGAACTATATCTAAATCTGAACCGATTTTCGCGAAACTTTACACACATAATTCGTGACCTTATTCATTACGCTGTGCCAAATTTCGTGCAAATCGACAGATATATAGGGACTTTGGTACACAATTAACCTTAAATAGGACGAAGATATATATGTGAGCTATATCTAAATCTGAACCGATTTTCACGAAACTTTGCACACATCATTCGTGACCTTATTCATTACACTGTGCCAAATTTCGTGCAAATTAAAAGATTTCCAGGGACTTTAGTGGACTATTTACTTAAAATCGGGCGAAGCTATGAACCGATTTTCTCAAAACTTTTCACACATCATTCTAGACTTAATTCAATACACTATGTCAAAATTCGTGCAAATCAAAAGATTTCCAGAGACTTTAGTGGACTATTTACCTAAAATCGGGCGAAGGTATATATGGGAACTATATCTAAATCTGAACCGATTTTCGCGAAACTTTACACACATAATTCGTGACCTTATTCATTACGCTGTGCCAAATTTCGTGCAAATCGAAAGATATATAGGGACTTTGGTGCACCATTTACCTTAAATCGGACGAAAATATATATGTGAGCTATATCTAAATCTGAATCCCAATTTCAATAGAGTTCGTCCTTGGGCCAAACAAATGAGCTGTGCCAAATTTCATCCAATTCCGATCATAAATGCAACCTGTACTTTGTTTACAATTTAACATGGACAGACGGACGGACGGACATGCATAAATCGACTTAGAAAGTGATTCTATGCATATTCTCAAAAGGAACCATGGGTCTATCTGGATTATATTTGCCTGTTACAAACATATGTACAAATACATAATACCCTGTACCACAGTTCCTTTCTCGTAATAGTTCCAATGAACTATTTTGTTCAGGAACAAATTTGTAAATCGGGATCGTTATTAAAGTGGGTGGTTAATGTAAGTATACTTACATTAACCACCCACTCTAAATAGGTGGTCCGAATTTCTAAGTTGCACTAAAAGAAATCCTCAATAGGCAACAGGAGCATTTATAGACAACCTATACAAAATAAGACATCTTAAGAAAGTTAGGAAGTATACACGAATAACGAAATAATTAAGTTCTCCTTTTAGAAAATTTCCACGCTAAACTGTATTCAATTCGGTTCAAACTTTTGAAAATATACATATATCCTTGTCCATTGCCTTTTCCGCTAATATACTTTATATTCGGTTTTCCACATTTCAAATATGCATATTATTGGATAAATATTAACTTCCCAAAGAATTGATTTTCTATTACTCTTCAAAAACAAATATCATGCAACATGTAAAGTTCTTTATTTCGCCACAATAAGACATAAGTAAACACTTTGAACATTCTTACAGTAGGTCAACATGTTGGTGACACTTAATTTAACAGCTCATTATGTCACACTAATGCAAAATACTTGTAATTCATTAAAAAAACTAACTAAGCCCGAACATTCCCATTTTCTGTTGTTTGGTCTACTTGTGAATGACGCATCTTACAAAACATTCGACATTCATACAATTGTTGACCAACCAACGGATGCCACCCACCCCCAACACCTATACATTTGAGTTCCTCTCCATGTTAATGTTCAGTTAATTTATTTATATAGTAAACCGATATGGATGAGCCTATGAACCAGAGAGTGAGTAGGCGATGTTTAAGTTCACACAGGATACGCTCCCAGGACATAATGATTTAGAGGCCAAGTACAAATGTTGCATTGACTGTGTTCGTGAAATAGAGGGAAGGTTTACATTGTCACTTGATATATGTGTTTGTGTTGGCATTGTTTATCATTATCCTAAGCCCACCCGAATAAAGGAAACGAACTCACGTAACCATCCGAAAGACACGAGCCTAATGACAGACACTTTCAATACAAATACTAAGAGTCACTGCTGATTGTTTTCTCCGTAGACGTCCTCAGTCAGCAGTAGTCGGAAAACATAATTAGACTCAATTTAATGTTGGGAGGCATGGAGAAGGATAATAATAAAAAAACACAACAACAACAAAGTGCTTTGTAGCCGGATATCCCTGATATCAAATAAATATTATGTCGAGAATTTGGAGAACAGTTCACACTTCCGTTTGGCCTTCCATTGTATTGGTGACAAACACACATTGACAATTGGGAAATGGTGTAGCTGATGGATGACGCAGAACTTTTGATGTAGTAAATCATTAAAATTGGAAGTGGACTTTACGGGGCCAACATGTGGCAGTTAATTAGAAATAAGACACTCACATTTCACGTGTCTAAAAATAATATCAGAGTATATAATTGTCTTAATGAGTACTTTTCAAATATTTATTATTTAAGAGGGAATATGTCCGCGAAACAAAATGTTTTGATGTGGGGCCTAATCGGCATTCGTGTGAATAATTTATATATTGTAATTTGTATACCCGTCTTTCTTATTAAATAATCCACATATACAAATTAGAATATATAAAATCGGATTTCCCTATTTTTTTGACATCGATATTCCCGGGATTTTCCGATATCATTATTTATTATTTGTTATCGATAATACAACAACTACAAGGGGAGATTTTAATGTGTGTATAAGTGGAAGATGCTAATTTTAAACCCGATTTATATAATAGACAGGTTCGAAATTCGGAAAATGATGAAAGAAAAACTGCTGGAATTATGTTTTAAAGCCCACGATGTAGCAACTGTTTCAGATAGGGCGAACATTTATTTTGAATGTCCTATTGAAAGGTTATTTTGCTGGAATTATGCTATACATTTAAATTATTGTTGGTGCTGTCTTGAAAACACTGTAAGATCAACAAACTTCCATCGACCATTCAATTCCACAAATATTACAAAAAGAAATAAGTGACCGACTAAAGTTTATATCTAAACTAACATTTTTAAGATAGTGTATACGGCAGATATTTAGGTTTTCAATGGAGTGGAATCTGATCATCTAGTTGTGATGACGATACTCCAAAGGTACACATGTTTTGAAATTAAAGTAAAATAGTTGCAAAGTCAACCCCTATAAGGTCAAAACCTTGTTACAGTAGTTTTTTTTTAAGAAATAAGCTTTATATAAAGTGAGTAAAAGTCCATAAAATGTGGGAGAATATTTTCAATTGCATTTTGACATCAACAAAAAATATATGAAGCAGAATGCAAATATTAAAAATTCGTGGTGAATTTTAAAAAATTTTGCATCACTAGTGAAAGTGGAGTTGGTATATTTCACCCAAATTGGCTCCATTTTGATATTTTGGATTCTCATTGGGTAGAAAATCTCCCTACCAAAAAATATCAGATTCGTGGTGAATAAAATACACCCGCATAATTTTTAGAAAGTTGACGTTTTCAGATCAGTTTTCCAGTAATTTAGTTTTTATTTTTTCCAAACAACCTATTACCAGACAATTTACAATGGCATAGTCACCTTATGAAGGCGGGTATAAAAAGGTCGGCCCGGCCGAACTTAGCCACGATTTTACTAGTTTATTTGCTACATTTTTCTTGACAAAACCAGTAAGGAAAGATCAAAATTCAAACGAAGCCTACTATATGATACCCTTCACCACTTTGGATACATACATGAGATGATAATCTTTGGAAGGCCATTGAAATTTAATCGAGACAAAAAAATTGTGATCTCCATAGATATTTAAACCAATAAAAACCCATTCTGAAATTTATGAAAAATATAAATAGGAAATTTATAAAAAGGAACTGATTAAACAAAAACTTCACATACGTCATATAGGGCCTAATTCAGTACGCTGTGCAAAATTTTGTCTCAATCTGAAAAATATTGGAGGAGTTTGGACGAAACTATATATGGGAGCTATATCTAAATCTGAACCATTTTCAATAGGATTCGTCCTTGGGCCAAATAAGGGACTTGTGCCAAATTTAATCCAAATCGGATAATGAATGCGACCTGTACTTTGTTTACAATTTAACATCAACAGACGGACAGATGGACATGCATAAATCGACTCAGAAAGTGATTCTATGCATATTCTCAAAAGGAACCATGAGTCTATCTCGTTTCTTTTTGCCTGTTACAGACATATGCACAAATACATAATACCCTTGTTATACCCTTATTATCCTTGTGATTGCCCGGTTCAATTTAATTCTTTTAACCACTTGTATCCGAATAAAACTACATTTCTAACTATTTTCGAACACACTACATCCCACAAGTGAGTTATAGAAAATTGCATTTATTTTTAATGCCACTACACAATGCAATGCAATGGTCATCAGTTAAACAAAGATTAACTTGGCATGATGAATAGAATACCAAGCACAACCTACACCACATTTAGAATAGAATTCATGTTGAAAGCAAACAAAAATTCCACTTGAAGCAAAATTCTATGATTACCTTTTTTGCAGTCATTCATTTCAATTTTTTCCTACGAGCTGCCACGAGACAACGACACTATTTTTACACCATCGCCTTGCTCTCACCTTCTATTCTAAAGAATCGATTTAATTCACATCTTGTTAATAAATGGTCTTTCATTGATTGAACTGTTCTTTTTCCGGTATCTGTTTTCCACGTCGCCTAGTTTGCTTTAATTAAATCTGTTGAGAGGTCTTCTACGATCCCATTTTCACCGTTCATTATTCAGTTTTGGTTTTTGTTTTTCCCCTTATGGAATCGTTTGACAAGTTTTTCATCTGTATCGGTGTGAAGCACTCAACGAAACTGGAGTAGCTGCTGTGCAACTATCCGTGTAGGTGGTGAAGATAATTGATGGCCATGGATGGCACTTGAACTTCCCAACTGAATCTCTTGTTGCGGACAAAAGTTTCGCCATTTAAGTTTTTGCGTTTTTTAGAGTGCAAAAGCCGTTTAAAAGTTTTACAGGCAATTAAAGAATGAAAAAGTTATTAAAACAACGAAATGCTTTCAAACAGGGGATTATATTTTTTCTTGTCAGAATTTATTAGATTAGGAATATTTAGAGATAAATGTATTGAAAATATACATTTGTTTTTTCCGAAATTCATTGTTTTGCATTTTGTATTTTATATGTTTTTGTTAGATTTTTAGTCGAATTGGCGGATTTTTTTTGGTAGAAAACCTATCAAGTAGATCCTAATTTAGGTATAGATCCTGTAGGATATAGGAGTGCACTCAAATTTGGGGGACTGCATTAATGGCTACTAAATTTCAGGAACACAACAGGAATTCACAGTTATTGTTTGGAAATAAATGTTATATCGGAATGCAGCTAAAAACCTTCAAAATACCGCAATGGACCTTGTTTTCAACTCTAAATTACGATCTCTATAGTGACTTCAACATAAGGAACTGATCAAACTGACAGCATTCTATTCTGATCTGACATAATCCTTACCAAAGGGTAATATTTTCGATCTATCCATAAACGAAGACCAATATTGATGACATGTTCAACACAAACAAAATAATTTTCGGGAAATTCCAAAAAAATTTGGAAAGCATTCGTCGAAAGGTAATCTAAAAAGGCGTGGCAATATTTCCCTTTTCCAAGACATTTTAAAATATTCGGATTGAGATTTCTCGAAATCCTTGCAGTTTAGGTATATAGTGTCTTTGGCAATATTTATACCCTTCACCACACTGTGGTTCCTTTTGAGAATATGCATAGAATCACTTTCTGCCTCGATTTATGCATGTCCGTCCGTCCGTCCATGTATTTTTGTGAACAAAGTACAGGTCGCATTTATAATACGATTTGGATGAAATTCGGTTTCGGCCGACTTTATGTAAATGGTGCACCATACTGCCAATTTTGGTTCGATTGAGACACAGGGTTCTGAATTAGGACTATATTGGCATGTGCCGAGTTTAGTTGAAATTGGTTCAGATTTAGATATAGCTCCCATATACAGTTTCGTCCGATTTTATGTAATGGAGCATTTTACTGCCAATATTGGCCCGGATGAGACAAAATTTTGTACAGAGTACTGAAGTAGGTCCAGATTGATGTATGCAAAATGTTGCTGGAATCGGTTCAGATTTAGATATAGCTATTGAAATTGGAGGAAATCGGTTCAGGTGTAGATATAGCTCCCTCATATATTTTTGTCGGATTTTAAGCAAATCGTCCAAATGGAGGAGCCTATGTCTGTTCGCTTTATATGAAATATTGCATAGCATACAAAATGGTGGATGCCACGGTTACTCAAATACCTCTATTTATATAGAGATTTTATACATATTTTCATATATTTCGTATTGGTATGTGTATGTTTTAATTTAGTTCAAATGTTTTTACTTCATGCAGATAATTTCGTCCGATTCGATTTCAATGTTCCATTCCAGATGCTGCCATTCTATCTGAAGAATCTTGTACATATGAGCATCTCTTGCACGCACCCAAAGTGGTGACGGGTACCATATAGTCGGCCCCTCCGATTTTTGAAATTTCCTTACTGGTACAGTTATAAGTTTGAGGAATATTTTTGTCTAATACGTTAACCCTCAGTCGTCTCTCTGAAGAGGGTTCCCCTTTTCCAGAAATGATTAAAAACTTATTAAAAATGGGGTCTCAGCCTAAAACTCGAAAAAGCCAAAAATCTTAATAAAAATATGAGAACTCATTTTAGGGTTGAAATCGATCTTATTACAAGTTTATGACACATTTTACCACAACATGTCGTTTTAGAAGGATGGTATAAAAGACAAACATATTCTCCATCAAATTATAGCTTAAGTCACTGAACAAAAGAAATCGGTATAAAAAAGTATATATATATATACCGAATATATAGACGTCAATTTAGGACACAAAATTCACAAATTTATATTACCAATTTTTCATACGAATTTCCCAGAACTTTTTTTCAACAAATTGCATGAGAGTGACATGAAACTTCATTTTTCGTGGATATTGTCAAAGAATAAAATATTTTACGTCAATTTTCACTACGAGTCTCAAAACAAACTATATATTTAAATTCAAAAGTTTTTTTTAGAAATTTACAGTATTAAATTAACAATATTGGCAACACATTTTTTGTTGACTTCAGTATGTTAAGTAAACACATTGCAAAAATGTGTCGAAATCTTCAATAAGACTGCATGTTACCAGTATTTCGTTAAAGTCAAAATTATTCTACGTCGAATTTCACTATTTGTTACAAAAGAACAGATTTTTGTAAACACGATATTTATGTGTATTCTATCTTATGATAGTGTCATACATATAAGGTGTGATATGCACATTTTGGTTTAAACCAATATGCCGAAAATATACTTCTCATGATTTACAATTTTATTAGCCTTCCTTTCATGTTAATGGGTCGTGAAATCGATTTTTTTAAACATCAAAAAAGCATATATCTTTCAAAAAAAAAAAAAAGAATTATAAACTATTCGGTAAATATGGAACTGATAGAAGTACGTTTTTAAGAAAGAATCGTTTCGGTTTTTGCCTAATTAACTAATCCCACAAAGTTTTTTCTAAAAATTTAATACAAATTATATCATTTAAACTTACCTCTTCGTTATTCGCGGTCTCAGCGGCCACATTATAGCTATGTATCGATCTATCGATATGGCAACCAATGTGTATGCACTCACCAACACCGACACGGCTTGTGAATAGTTGACAAAATGACACAACGCTATGCCAAACGGCCAATAGCCCAGTATAAAGGTCGATATAAACGAGGAGGGAACACAGAACAGTGACATCAATATATCACCCATGGCCAGATTTGCAATGAAGTAATTTGTGACGGTGCGCATGCGTGGTGTTGATTGGACAATATAGCACACGGTGCCATTACCCAGCAGCGCGAATACAAATATCGGAATGTAGAGGAGATAAACTGCTGTAATAAAATATATCGATGACAGCGTGTCACCTTCGCCACCATCATCATCTCCACACGCGTCCAGCGACCATGTTTCATTCAGCCTCGTATCAGGCTGACATTCACCATCACAATTGACGGCGGCATACATGGATGTGCTGACGTTATGGTCACCACGCAATAGGCGGAAAGATTCATTCGCGCTGTGCTGTGTCAGTTGATGCGTTATCGATGAAATCGTTGTGGTCGTTACACTGACCAGTGATTCTAACAGATGATACGTAGATGTAGACGATGCCGTTGTGCTATTCCCACTCAAATATTCACTATAATCTGTATCGGACTGTGTCCGTACATCCATATCGGAATTGAATGCATCCAAAAGTAATTGCTGTTGGGGTTCGATGAAATACAGGTTGCTATCGCCACTGTCAATGACACTGTCGTCGCTGTCACTCGGTTCTATGGCTGCATTCGTTATGGTAAAATTTGTTGTCGTTGTTGTAGTGTTTGTTTTGTGTTGACCACCACCACTGCTGCTGCTGCCGATGTGATACATTTTCTCTATCGTGGCCACATTTAAATGAGGCAATATACTACGAGCCATATATTCTCGCAGAAAATATTCCATTTCGTTGTCGTTATAAAATATAAACAGCAGCTCAAGTGCAATTAGGACTTTATTATGCTTCTGTTGCTGTTGCTGTGGCTCTGCTCAGCTCCTGCAGTGGCCAATTATTCGTCCCACTTGTTATTCCAGGTTATTAATGTGGAAATTTTCAGTTTCAGCAGATACCGTTATTGCTGAGGCGGGAATGTTTGCTCAGTCCGGACCGTGTGTGTATGTGTGTTGTTACAACATTTTTAATTGCAAATTTCACAAAAATAAAGAGTTCAGCCATTGGATGGATGTACCGTAACCGCACAAATTCATAAGCTTTCCATGTTTATGACATTAAATAAAACTTTGCATGTTGACGATGATGTGGTTTTTGCATTTCCTTGTAAATGGTTTTTTAATAACTTGTTTAATGCAATGCAGTGCGAGAATATTCTCAGGATGGTGTATACAGGTTTCCTATTACAACTATTTTTGACAATATATTTCACTTTTGTATTTGTCAAAATGGCATTTGTTCTGGGACACACTGTGGTAACTGTGTTGTAAATTGTGTATGATATCTCCTTTGTGGTTTATCCTGGCACTTTAAATTTTACTCATCCTCGGTAAGTGCTCTTAAGATTGAATCGTTTATTTCATTTCAGTCAATACTTGAAGTTTTCTTCAGTCAGTTGTTACTCATCTCAAATGACATTTGAAAGTTTGACAGATCAATTTCATCATTTGAGAAGAAACTTCCCAATTGAATTTTCCACATCACATCGTTTTTAAGATACCTTAAAGTAAATAAAGATGTATGAAAAAAATAAATAATTGATACACTTTCAATTTATGTAAGTAGAAACGTTATTTAATAATCATAAATGAAAAGTTTTTTGAAAAAGGTATTAATTTTAAATTTACATAGGTCAATTTTTGAATTCCATAAAATAAACGCGTTACCTATTAGCTATAAAGATGCAATTTCGCTTTAAATAAAGGAACATTTTTAAATATATTATTAAGATGTGTTATATGATGTTTGTAACACATCAATGTATTAGATTTTTGAAGTGGCATCTGCCTGGTCTTAAAAATGTCCATCCTTGGACATATAAAAAAGCCTCTCTTTTCTCAAAAAAAATATAAAAATGACAAGATTTTGTAGGGACTTACGAATTTTCTTTTTCCATATCTGTGATTTGTCAAATATAATGCACTCACACCAACTTAATTTGTTATTGCGTCGTTTAGCTATCTCCTCCATCGTAGCGAAGAACTTCGTTTTTGGGAACAATAAATGATGTGGGACGAACATTTCTGTTCTGTTTTTTCAGAAAAAACTTTAAATTAATTTGTAAATTTCAATTTTTATTTTTTCAAAATAAAAAAATGTTCGATATATTTTTGATAGTTAACTTTGTTGTTGTCATTAGAACTGAAATATTAATTGGTACTAAAAGAATCTGGACATTTCTACTATTTATTTGTGCACCCAGAAGTTTGTAAAGCCGCAAAATGTGTGAAAAAAGTTTGGAATTTAGTACTAGAAGGTACTAAATATTATATTTGAATGGAACCGGTGGAGATACAGATCTTAGACTTTGAATGTAGATTAAGCTGTTAAAACAAACACAACGTGCAAAAATATTTGTTGGAAATTAGTCAAATCTCGACTATAATTTGTAAATTGGTAGGTTCTTATCAAAGAAGACTTCTTTTGTAATGTTCTGGTAATGATCGGTTAATATTTAGGGGATGACATGGACCAAATACTTTATTTTTGTCCGTTTTTATACCCTCCACCATAGTTAGAGGATATATTAATTTCGTTTTTCCGTTTGGAACTCATCTCAATAATCATTTTCGACCATATAAGGTATATATAGGTATTTATCCTACAAAGTATGGAATTTTAAGACCATTTTAAATTACAGCAATTTGAGGATTTTATACTCTACCATGTGTTATCAGTATCTGTCCACGTTTTGGGGGTTTCAGATTTTAGGGAAAATTCCCATGAAAGAGAAGTTGACTATAAATCTAAGAGGAATGGTTTACCTTTAAATTTATACCAATTATACAGATGTATCTACTAGAGGATATGTGAGTTATACTTGAGTATTTACTGTTGTCTACGTATTTTGATATCGCTATGTAATTTAACACGATGTTCCGGTTGAGGTCAATGGCGACACCTATTGCTTTCGGTAATGATCAGATTATATATAGGGGATGAAATGGACCAAAAATTATTTTTTTCCGGTTTTCTAATCTGTCTAGAGGACATAATTATAAGAGGAACATCACAAATTGTGTACGGGTTTACTATTAAAATTTGCTGTTTTGATAGTGATTGGTCAATATTTATGGGGATCGAGTAAGCCAAGAAATTTGTGTAAAATATAAACATTTCAATCTTATGATTTAAATTTTCAGGAGAGTGCAAATGTCGAAAAATTCTCAATCTCGGAATATAGATCCGCAGAAAGTTAGACTCGTGGTAGTTGTAAAGATGTCATATGGTCGGCTCCGTCCGACTATACTACTCCTCTCACTTTTTTTGATAACATAAAGGAAAAATTATCATATAACAAAAAGGTATATTCTTGTAGTTTCTGGAACAGACCAAATATGTAACTATAAGTATGTTCCAGCACTAAAGAACAGAACATTTTACAAACGAAGTGGATATAATAGTTTACACCCTATATCATATACCCAATACAGCTGAAGGTTTTATATTATCATGATAAATGTTAAATTCATATAATGATAAAGTTGAATTCATATTTTAAAAGAATTTTAAAAAGAGCATATATCATCACTTTTCTCAACTTTTTGTTTTAGGGAATTAATCGATGTGTGTACTGAGGCATCCTAATAGTGGTAGCGAACATCCGTTTTTATAACAAAATATTTTTTTATTACACTTGTACATATCTATTCACTTGTATTTGACCGTCATTAACTTAACTTTATAGACATTTATTTTAAAGTTCTCAGACATTTCACCTGAAAAAGACATTTGAACTTTTACGACATTTTCGTGAATGTGAATTTCAAAGTTTCGTTGATTTCAGGGGAAGAAGGTGTTTTCTTTTATATTGTCTAAAAACATTTTTTTTTTTTTGCAATTGGTGAGTCTGTAAAAATATGGCACGTGCTTTTCTTTGTTGTTGAAGCCAGTAGTCAGTCTGCGATACATATATATTTTTCTTTTATTTAATACAGCGTCGACCCATTTAATATACCATCACTGTGGAGAAGCACGAACAAGTTAATAACAATATAAATTATTTTTAAATATATTTTTACGTGCTAAAATGTCATTCCATTATATTCATAATACGCATATTTTTAATTTTCAAAATGGTAACCTGATCATGGAGTTTATCATAATATCCTTCATTGGACAATTATACACAAGAGAGGAATTTATCAAACATGGTTTGTGTGAATTTAACGAGTTTGTTGAAAGTATATTGGCATTTTTTCAGTGTAACTGAAACTGTTCTCATATAAATCAGGTAGGGGATATCTTTGTAATATAATTAAGTTGGGAATAGATAAGTCGTAAATAAATAGTATTCTTTTTAATTAATTCTACAAGAACACAGAATGCTAAATGTTTACTCACCAAAACCGCAGATTGTTAAATTACAGCCACTTCGGCGGAAAAATCTATAAAACAACCAGCATTTTTTTTCAATCTCCATGAATCCGAAATGCAAAATTAAAGGCCCTTCGGTGGAAAAATGCTGCTAAAATATTTAAATTGCGGAATATGAGTTGGGACCTTATTATGGTGCTGTAGAAAATTGTGGACTAATATGTATATATATATATGACAACATCGTAGTGTAGTAGTTTCCTTGTACTGTTCAATCTAATTTACTGTTCCCACAGAAAATCGAAATATTTATATAATCAGCCTAAAAATATGCAGTACTTATTATTCAACATTCGATGTGATTTATTCCAAGAAATTAAGATCAAAAATGATACTTCGCTTATTTTTTGATCGTATCAGCCGAATAAAATATATATGTTCTCGTCGATTTAGCCATGAAATCACTGTAGATCTTGTAATATTTAACATAGATCTTTGAAATTTTGCCTACACATTGCTATTACTCCTAGAGTGTTGAAAATGTTAATTGTATTAATTTCGAAATATTTGATATTTTGAGATAGTTTTCTTAGTGAATTGACTGTGATTTTGATTGGGTAGTAATTCTTTCACTGGTAGTTTTAAAATAAATAAAATTAATCGATATCTGGTGTACTCCTAAATGTAGCCCTCTATATTAGACAAGAACATGCCCGCTACTCCTTTAGTGATTGTGGGAATTATTAAAACATATTGTTACGAATATAACTTTAGATTTAAGTTAATTTAGATGAATTCCGTTAATTTAAGAATTTGAATTGTAACGTAAATTTCTACTACGCAGTTTATTCGAATAACTTCACAACAACAACTACTGTATAGATTTTTCTACCTCCCTCCATTTCCTCTTTCATTTTCTATTTTGTTATTGACGTACAATTCTTGTTAAACGTCATCATTGATGATCGCTTAATTCCTCTTTCTTTGTTACTCCCTCGCCTGTATATGTGTTGTTGTTATTGTTCACTCAATGTAAGTTTGTATGTGGTTGTTGCATTGGTAGATTGTTCGTAATCTAGGTGTTACCAGATCGTCTAGAAACTTCTGTAGCGACAGGCAAGGCTCATATAAATAGGGGAAATAGCAAGGCAGTTAGTCAGTTGTGAATCAGATCGCGAATTGAAACCGTCAAGTAAAGTAAAGTGCAAAGTAAAGTTGAGTCAATAAAATCATTGTAATATTCGTAATCAGAAAGAACCCGCGTTTTATTTAGTACGAACTGTATTGGGAAATAAAACAACGTCTACACGGGATTAAGTAAAATCCAAGAACGTAATAATATTATTTTTTTACAGAAAACTGCACATGTCAGATGAGCTAATCAACCTACACACCAATATCGACCATTTTAGTACCATTTAGTACGTTTGACCTCTTGTTGTATGTATTTCCAAAACTATCCCAATATCTCAACACTGCACACCAATTCTGACCGCAACAGAAATCGAGTTCTATAATAAATTTGTTACCATTTATTACCTTTTGTACTCTTGTAATACTTATTCCCAAAACTAGTTTCACATTTCATGATTCTAACTCAATGGGTTCACCCAAACCTATATTTTACCAAAATGTATTACCCATTAATTTAGTACCATTAGTACGAATTTCCTACAAATTTCAGTACCATTTAGTACACATAAGTCTGAATATCCAAAACTACCTATATTATACTGTCAATAAAAATCTTATTTCCCAATTTCAGGAATCACAAAATCAAATTGTACAAAATTTAGTTCACATTAATACAAATTTCCATATCTACCTACCTCAAAAATGCAATACCAACCATATTTCCAAATTACAGGATTCGAGATCACCCAAATTCCAATTATACTATTTAGTACACATAAGTACGAATTGCCCAAACTTCACTCATACTCCAATAGTGATCCTAACTCCAAATTTTATTACGGTTGTTATTAACAACCAATAGATATCATATTCCCCGATTTCAGGATCGGTTCAACCAAATTAAAATTTAGTACCATTTAGTGCTAATTTTCATAACTTTATACACCCCAAGAGTGATTCTAACTTCAAAAATATTAGGATACGATTCGCCCAAATTCATTTTGTAACAATGTTAGTACACATTAGTACAAATTACCAAAACGAGATCCATTCTCCAATCCTACACTCCGACGGTAATGTTAATTTCAAATGTCAGCATTCCAACTCCATCCGTTTCGCCAAATTAAAATTTACCAAATAAAGTAATGTGTAGTACTTTACGAGTACATGAGTTCACTCTTGCAAAACAACCTCCTTATATCGGCCCTTCTCAACCTTGATTCGCATTCCGAATTTCAAACTTATAGCACTATCCTTTCACATGCCATAAAATTGTACAAAATTTAGTACAAATAGTAATTTTAGAATACTTACAAATCGAATTTCTCTATCAATGATCCCCATTCTAAATTTAACAGTTCTAGCTCCACGGCTTCGCCAAATGCAAATGGCACTATATTTAGTACTTTTTGGCACATTTCTAGTACGCCTATACAAATTTGTGTAAAGAAAAATAAAACCAGTAAGGAAAGTAGTAAAGTCGGACGGGGCCGACTATATGATACCCTTCACCACTATGGGTATATTAAACAGAACAATTAACATGAAATTGGATGAACTAAAATATGTGATATTTATCTAAATGTGAATCAACTTAGATCAATCTATGTCATTTGTTTGTTACAATGGGACAAATGTTGGTCCGTTGGGCTATGTCTGTACTTCTAGAAAACCAAACTACGTTATTCTATGGTCAATTTTGTACGTTGTGCAAAATTTCATGTCAATTTGGCAAACACCATTTGCACCGTTTACTTAAAATCGGACGAATATATATGTGGAATCTATATCCAAATATGAACCGATTTCAACAACTTGTCACAGGTTGGGTTATACTAATTTCAGTACGTTTTGTTCCTATCAACCATATATTGGTTCCTTGGTTCGTCAATTACTTAAAATCAATCGATCTATGCAATATTAGAACTTTGGTACTTTATTTACATTAAATCTGACGGAAATATATAAATATCTTAATCTGAACCGATTTTCATGAAACTCAGCACACATCATTCCAGGCTCAATCCTGTATGCTATACCAAATTTCGTGCATATCGAAAGATTTATAGGAACTTTGGTGAATTTTTAACATAAAATCGGACGAAACTATATATGGAAGCTATAACTAAATCTGGACCGATTTTTACGAAACTTGGCATAAAGCACTCTAGGCTCAATTAAGTACGTTATGCCAAATTTCGTGCAAATCTAAAGATATATAGGTACTTTGGTGCACCCTTTACATAAAATCGGACGAAACTATATATGGGAGCTATATCTAAATCTGGACCGATTTTCACGAAACTTGGCAGACATCACTCTAGGCTCAATTCAGTACGTTATGCCAAATTTTGTGCAAATCGAAAGATATATAGGGACTTTGGTGCACCATTTACATAATCGGACGATATATATGGGAGCTATATCTAAATCTGGTGCTTGGCACCATTTCACATTATGCCAAATTTCGTGCAAATCGAACGATATATAGGGACTATATATCGGGAAAATATATATGCTATATATAATATATCTAAATCTGAACCGATTTTTCCCAATTTCAATAGGGTTCGTCCTTGGGCCAAATAAGTGAACTGTGCCAAATTTAATCCAAATCGGATCATAAATGCGACCTGTACATTGTTCACAAAAATACATGGACGGACGGACATGCGTAAATCGACTCAGAAAGTGATTCTATGCATATTCTCAAAAGGAACTATGGGTCTATCTCGATTCCTTTTGCCTGTTACATACATATGCACAAAGACATAATACCCTGTACCACAGTGTGGTGAAGGGTATAAAAAGTACCACTCTGTGACTTTGTGGAAATAACTTGTTAACTTTTCTCCCGATACGTAAAAATATACCACATTTCGAAGATATTTTATACAATCCGAATACAAGGTTTTCAGTTGTACTCATAACGGAATTAGGGCAGAATTTATTATCTTATGTATGACATTTTGGTACCTTATGCTTAAATGTTTAAATATTCATAGCCTGTTAATTGTATTAATATCATTAGTGGTCTTAACTCCTATTAAATCATTTTACTACAACTCTAACCCCACTGACCTATATATTAACATACCTCCTTAAAAGAGCATACTAAAGCAAATGAAATTGGTCAAATTGCCTCCGGAAGCTGACATAGCTAAATCTTTCAAATGATTTACTTCCTAAATGTCAACATGTTGGAAATGAGAGTTTTCCATAGATATTCGAACCGAATTTATAATCATTATGGTCGAAACAGAGCAATTAAAGGAGGTCTGGTTATAATTAGCACACATTATTTGAATAATTACATTTAAATAGCCCCCAGCTATGGATAAATTTATTGTATTGAACCAACGTCGTTGACAATTTATTGAGAGAAATAGAGTGTATATTAATTGTATACATTCTATTTGACAAATGATGTAAGGAGGATTAGAATGTAAACATAATGAGAAGAGCGTTTGTCGATTTTAGTTTGTAATGTTTATGTTTACCACGAGGAAAATTATATTTTATTGAAATTGAGGACTCAAATTTAATTGGTTTGGTATTAACAGTAGTGATTAATGAATATGGTTGAATGTAGTAATTCAACATAAAATTGTTACTATATATATACTTATAATATCCACCAGAACATATATAATTAAAAAATCTGAAAGCTAATTTAAACATAGGAAAAAACACATAAAATTGGTGTCCGATATAAAATTATATAAATATTTTCTAAAATATTTTTTTAACAATAAAAAAATAAAGTTAATGACAAATAACACCGAATTCGGTTTAAACTTTCCTTTAACAAAATTAAACCAGTAAGGAATGTTCAAAAGCCGGACGGGGCCGACTATATGATACCCTTCACCAATTGGGTACATACAAGTGATACTCATATGTACAATATCCTTTAGGTAGAATAGACATATCATCTTTGGAGGACCATTGAAAAGGAATCAAACTAAATTTACTGCCTGAAGTTGTAGATATTTGAACTAAAATAAAACAATCCACACAGATACAATCTGAAATCTATGAAAACTTTAATGCCAATCTTCGGGCAAGATCTATATATAAGATCTATATATAATATAAATGGACGCCTTTGAGCAACCCTAGCATCCACCATTTGGTATGCTGCAAGACTATGCGCTATCCAAAATTTATTTCTACACTAAATCCAATACAATCCAATTCTAGGTTTGATTTGATACGTTGTACACTAATTCGTCCAAAGCGGACAAACTTTAGTTATTTTTTACATCGTTTTGATGAAATCGGAAGAAATTATATATGGCAGCTATATTTAAACTTGCAACGTCTTCAATCCAAAACCCTATGCAATATTTCATGTAAAGCCAATAGACATAGGCTCCTCCATTTGCACCATTTGCAAATAAATCGCACCCTTTTAGAGGTCAACAGCACTTATTCATTACACTGACATATTTTCAGAATATTACTAATATTCAGTACAGCCCTTCTAATTACTTGTCCAGATCCCCTTCACCGTGGGTTATGATGTGATGTGACTCGAAGGAAAAAACACAAAAAAATAAGTTTTCGTCCACCTCATCCCAATATTATTATCTGATCATAACCAAAAAATTATAGGCGTTGTCCTTGACCATACCTGGATCCTCATGGACAATTTCAAATCGATAAGCCGAGTACATACGACAATATAATTGGTATCTCCACTCCTCTTGGATATACTATTAACTTCTCGGTTCTATGTCTTTCAGGATTAAATATATATGCTATAGAATACAAACTTGGCCCGATCACCGTCTCCATGTAAAAATTCGCGAAGTTAGGGCCATAATTACGGCCTCTCGAGCGACCAGAAAATCAGACAAACATATTAACCGATATAAAATTATATATTAACCGATCTTTACCAAAATTTAACCGATCTTTACAAAAATAATAAGGGTCTTCATTGGCCAAAACCCATCCTACATGCAAAATTTCGTGAAGATTGGTCCATAACTGTGGCCTGTATCGTGTTTGCAAATTATAATGGATAGACGGACGGACACACATGTCTAGATCGACCTAGCTAGACGTGGTATGACGATTGGTATAATTAAAGGTGGGTCTAGGACCAATATTTCGCGGCGTTACAAACTCTTGGGGCTGCACAAAGCTTAATACCCAGACAACGTAGTTGTGTAGGGTATAAAATATATTGGTCCGATGTATCCCATTTTCAGTACCAAATAGCAATATATGTGTAAAATTTTGTTGATATTACTTTAATAGTGTGAGCTTTATCGTAATTCCAACATTCAGTCGGACATAGAGAAATCAACATAGAATGCTGATAATCCAGGGTAAATTTCGAAGTGTTTTGGAATGAAAAAAATAATATAACACCACCATATGGTGTAAGGTATTAAACATAATGACATAGAATATTATGTCAGTATTTCTATTATAAACATTTATTTATCTAACCGTTTATACAAAATCAATATATTCTCTATTGTAATACAAAAACTGAAAATGTTCCTGTGTTATCAATAAATATAATTTCTTTGGGTTTTTTTTTGGAAAACAATAATCCTGATATAATATTTTTTCCTATTTTGCCTTGGATATATTTGATGAACTCGTATCCCTCCTGAGCACATCATCCCCCTCTGATTATTATCACATCGTTGCTATTGACACATGAATGCTAGATTTTTGTGTGCAAACGAAATAATTTTGTCATTGTCTCTGTTATCTTTCACATGCAGATTCGTATTTCCCGTTTCCCCCAACCAAGGACTGACACATTTCAATAATCAGCATAAATAATAAGCTTTGTAATAATACAGTTAATTGAAAAACGAATAACTTTTGTTGTCGCATAATTGGCAATTTTATTTCAAGTTTGTTTTTTTCACAAAGTTTTCAGAAGATTTTTTTCTTTTGTTTTACTATTATAGGTATGTTTGTGATATACCACGAATTGAGAAAAAGGAGACACTAAACATTTTTCTAAGATGAATACTGTCAAACTTTAGCTGTCTTTTACATCCCGATGTAGCCGTTGAGGATATTTCGGTATATGTCACCTGACAAGGAATTACGCTAAAGCAAACAATCTTATAGTACCGTTTAATATCAACCACAGTTAATCAGAATAGTATTTTGTACAAGCCAAACGTTTATTGATAGAAATATTGTATTCTTTGATAGAAATATTGTATTCATCAAGTGGTTAATAATATGGTGGACATAAATTTCACCGTTTGGTCAAATGAGACAGAAAGAGGAACTGTTTCAGCGGGTTAGAAACTTCAACGTTAACATCCGCCGTACAGTAGTTCGGAATTGTTTTTTCCTGTCCGAAAGTGTATAACTTTTGAACGGATAAATATATTGTTATATTTGTTTTGTTCTACATGTAATATAAGAAATTTTCTGTAAATCCAAGTCGTCAAATTCGGTTCACTTGTTGCAGAGAAATTCAAGGTCAAAATTCAACTTTCGAATTTGTTTAAAAATTTGCATCAACATATGAATGTTTTTATATTTTCCTTTCTATACAAATGGCCAATCGCCAATAAATAAACGTAAATTATAAAAAATAAAAAAAAAATAAATTAATATCAATAAATTATATATTAGAAGTCTTTGCGTAAAATTCCGACTCAGCACTCGTTTTCCTGATATCAGTGCCAACTTCATTTACCTTCGTCAGTGGATTCTGTGGCAGACTCCTTCAAAGTTGGTTTGACTTAGTCTGCTTCGACGTAGGTTTCCTTATTATCGGTCGTCTGCTCATCCGGAGACCATATTCTATTCGCCGCTTCCATAGAAATGGAGGGACGGTCAGGATTATCCTTTTGAGCCCTTGTCTGCTTCTCGCACATTTTGTTCATCCGGTTCGTTCTGGTCAACTTCCAACTTTGTGCCCCAAACAACTGTTTCTTGCTGGTTGTGAGTTTGGCGATATCCTTACTCACCTCCTCTATCATATTGTCGGTCTCTTCTCTCTTCCGGCTCTCCAAGACGGCTATATTTGTCTGATTTTCATGTTCAGTGGTTCCTCAACTCTGTATTAGTGTTGCCCGATGGCTGAAGAATCAAAAGATGTCAATAATTTCTTTCAATCGATATGCTTTTTAAAACTCATGTACAATTTCCGACAAGGGATCAAACAAATAGTTAATTTTTGAAAGAAACTATGCCAACTTATACACAATATTATGTGCTCAATCGGTACTTTGAACAGAATTTTGTGTTACAGAAGATTTGATCGTTGGAGTGTTTTAAGATAAGAGTCTAAAATCCCACATGCAACGCTTATACACAGAAAAAAAGCCACCCCGAAATTTTTGATTAAAAGCTTCATCAGCGTTCGACAAAAAGATGTCGATAACATATTTCAAACGTAGTCGGAAATGTTTATCAAACACCAACAATTCACAAAAAAACCATCAACAAACGAGTTTGACCAAAAAAAATTATTAAATTTGTTGGACGATTTTTAATAATTTTTTTGTAATATGCCATATTATTTTTTATTACGTTATTACAAAGTACTTTGTTGAATAGATTGTAAAAGATGGATAACAAATATAAGTTTTTATTCGGTATAGAGCTACACATTTAGTTTAAAGCCGTTAAAATACTGAAAATTTTGAGGTATTTTTGTGGGAGAGCTGTAATAATAAGGGTAAAAATCGGCAATTGCTGTTTAAAAGGTTTTGTATCGTACTTTTTAATTTGAAATAATAATAATAATTTGATAAACAAGATTGTCAATATGAAAAATATTTTATCGACTAACAAAATAAAATTCAACAAAATTTTTAGTATATATGAGAATTGCTTTATCAAAATATTTTTGAATGGGATTACAATTTTTTTATCGGCGATTGTAAATATGAACATTATTTTTATCGGCGAAAAATCAATCGAATGTTAATTGGATTTTTGAATTTTTTTATCAAATGGTTACAATTTTTTTTCTGTGTAAGACTGTGGTTGTTGGTGTTGAGATTTTATGTAAATTAGTGCTTTACAACCACTCAACAAGAACGGTCGGGAGCACCGTGTCTCAATAATATTTTGTACAGAGGAGTGCCTTACAACCACTCAAATAGAACGGTTAATTTGTATACAGACCTTACTTACTTAGCTAGTTTGTGACAGAACATTCGTTCGATAAGCCGAGCTTAAAAAAGATTTTGCGCAGTTTTTTTTTTTTTAAATTGAAAGACCATGTTCGGCAATTTTGCCTTCCACTTGATCTTTCCATCTAATTTGTGGCCTTCCCCATTCTGCGTTAACCATCGGCTGGTTCGCTTTTATATACCTTTTGTGTTGGAGCGTCTTTATCCATTCTCAAAACTTGATCTAGCCAACGTATCGACTATGTCGATGTCCGAGAATAGATGGTGCAGCTCATGGTTCATTCGACGGCGATATTCGCCTTCAACGCAGATCGGCTCATAGGTCTTCCGGAGAATTTTTCTCTCAAACACTCCAAGAGCTACCTCAACTGATTGCGTAAGCACCCATGCTTTTGATCCATATACAAGCATGGGTAGTATCAGCGTCTTGTAGAGTGTGAGTTTGGTTTGTTTTCTAAACTACTTACTGAAACCATCCTTCTCTGAATTTCAAAACTGATGTCATTAGTTTTATTTATGGTGGTACTAAGGTTTATAAAATCTTTGACTACCTCGAAGCTGTAGTTTTCAAATTCCACAGTTCGTCCAAGTCTACTGAACGTCTTGCGCATTGATACCATCAGCTTGGTCTTCTCGCCGTTTACTGCCAGATCCACTTTGGCAGACTCCTTCTCAATTTGTTCGAAGGTGGCTGTTACCGGTCTCAATGTTCGACCCATTATGTCGATGTCATCAGCGTAGGCGAGTAACATGTGTTGATTGGTATTCAGAGTGTCATTTCTGTTCACCTTTGACTCTAAGGCAAAGGTGCAAGGACTTTAAAAATACTTAAAATAAGACAGAATAACCTAAAACTACCTTAAATTCGCAAAATTTAAAAAATTCATGGACCAATATTGAAAACATTTTACAAGGAAATCTTTTATTAACTCGTAAGCTTCCAAGTTGATCCTTTTGGTTAGAAAATACCGCTTCAATATACCTAGGACTCATATATTTCCTCCGATTTAATGTAAGTACGCAACGTCTATTTCGATTTAGCAATTTTCGACAGTCTGCAGAAATCATGACAGAGCTTTTAATATTTATAAGAGAGCTAGAATTTTGCACATACAATGTTGCAACTCCTATGATTTTTATACCCTTCACCATAGTATGGAGGGTATATTAATTTTGTCATTCCGTTTGTAACACATCGAAATATTCATTTCCGACCCTTGATTAGGGTAAATTTTTTGGACGATCTAGCCATGTCCGTTCGTTCGTCTGTTGTAATCTGAATGAATTGAGATAGATGCAGACAGGTTAAGTTCGAAGATGGGCTAAACCGGTCCACGTTTAGGCATAGCCTTCATATAAGGGTACCGCCTAATTTTCGATATTTTTGGGTTCTTGAGCGCGTTTTTCCAACGAATTGGCTGTAATTTGGTATTTTGAGTTCTTAATAGGTACCAAATCTCACCACAAAAAATATGAATATAGGTCAATTTTTTCGGTTAGCCCCCATATAAGGGTACCCCCAATTTTCGGTATTTTGGGGTTTTTAAGCCGAATTCGCTGAAATTTGGTACAATGGATTATTTTTGGTTACAAAATTTCTAAAAATTATAGGTCCATATAAGGGCAACCCCAATTTTTGGTATTTTGGGGTTCTTGAGCGCGTTTTTAAACCGAATTGTGTTATTTCTTGTTATTTTTGGGTACCAAATGTCTCCACTACAAATTATAAATAGCGGTCCACTTTTTCTGGTTGCCCCCATATAACAGTTTCCATATAGGCGTATTCTACCATAGTATAGGGGATAGTCGTTATTCGAAATAGTCAGTTTACCCTACAAATTATTAAGACTGGCATTTCTCTTTTGAATAAAATCTCTTTTCCCCCTGTTTACTAACCCGTAATGGATCGGTTTTGGTGCGTACGTGATCCCTTCTCATATAAATTTAATTATTCATTTTAAATTAATTATGTTCTTTTTTTTTTTGATATATGCAAGATGCGAACATACCACATAATAATTATAACATGTTAAAAGTTTTCTAATAAATTTAAAATTATTTATAATTATCATCGAAATGTTTTAAATTATATTCCCATTATGATGGCAGAATATGGAACTTTGAGAAATGTTTGTGAAATACTCATTTTTGTTAAATTGTTTTCTTTTTTCTTCATATTATAAGACATCTCATTAAATTGTTATAACTTGAAAGAAAGTTTAAATTTTTAAATTCTTTTCGTGGAATCAGATTTACATTGATATTCATCAAAATTCACTTTTCACTTTAATGGATAAACAAAATTCTTTGTATTATTTTTGTTCACTTCGCCGAAATCTTACTGAAAACTTGAAAATATACTAAAAATAACAAAACAGAAATTCCTATTATTTGATGGGAAATGCACTCAGTAGTACCCACCCCTCTGTGAAATATAATATCCGAAAATAAAAACTACAACCTGCGGCCACATATCTCATTTATTGCAGACAATTAAAATGATTTAAATTTAAAATGTCGGTAAGGCGATAGCGTTTGGCTAAGATGAGTAATTATGCTGTCACCTTTCAAAACAAATATTTATCTGGGGTAATTATAAAGGAACACAAAAATGTCAACGATGTTTAATTATTTGCATTAATTACTGGTTGGATTTTGGATAGGTAAATGAAGGGGCCTTATTTTTTGGGTTGGTGAAAACATGACAGGAAGTGTGGGACATGAACACAAAAAAAATGTGTGTATTATTTTTAAAGAAGAGGGCGAAAATTGTGTTTGTAGTGTACACGTGTATACTAATATGAATGTTGTAATGAACACGATGATTAACTCATGTAACCACTGCTTGAGAAGTAGGAAAAATCATGATGGACAGTTTTCTGGACAACAACAAGACTGGAAGCCATAGAAAGCTAACTTCAGTCAGTTGGGGGGGTTCGTGTCTTATTATTGTCTCAGTACCTACTATCTCTACACAAACAAGTTTATTTATAAAGAATCCCTTTTTTAATAACTGAAACTAATCTGGAAGAAAAAAATCAATGTAATTTAAAAAAATCATTCCAACCATACAAAAGAAAACACCCCAATTGGTGGAAAGCAATTATCATTATCTACCGTAATTCTTAATTTAAAAGATTCCTGATGATTTGGAATCTAAAGCCTCATTACCCATCCCAACCTTGATCTTAAAGGTATTTTTTTATCTATTTTAAGATCCCTAATTCAACTGTCTTTTCCCTTATCAATACATCACCACCGTAAATAAGAAAAGCTTACATGTTCATTTTTGCATTAAGAAACAAATTCAAATTCATTTATTAGACAGATAAAGATAAGTTTGATGATAAGGTGTGGCTATGTTATTAGTAACATCAAACTCAAACATGTTTGATGCAACTCTATGGTATGATCCTTTCTTAATAATTACCCATTAAGGGTTGGAGGGGAATTTATACAAAATGGAGCTGTACAGGAGTACTTTGATATATTCTTAGGGGAAAATTTAAATTATGCAGATTTCTTTATAGATTACACTACTTGAATTCAAATGTTCTTCATGTTATACTTGGCAATGTTCGTAATGCAAAATCAAAAGGTAACTAAAGTAATTAACAGCTATAAAATTTTGGAACATTTTATAAGAAAGTATAGAATAATTAAATTTTCAAATTGCACATCATAGTCCCAGAACAATTTAACTAACTTAACTCTTTTTTTCAAAAATCTTGAAATTATTTCACTTGAATTTTGTAACTTGATAGAGAGATTTCAAATTGATATGGCTATACAAAATACAATATGGATATAATTTAATGTAAAATTTATCACATTCTTTCACTTACCACCAAAATGTGTCATCTTTGAAGAACGTCGAGGCCTCGAAGAACTTTTCGACTCACGTGGCTATATTGAGGATGGTTTACATTGGTTTTGTATAGTTTCTTACAATATGAAATCTTCTTCTTTGTAAGGTCCAGAATATGATGTGCTAATTTCTTGTACTTATAATGGATTAGCTTAAAATTATGGGTCCGGGGATTCGCCAACAAAATGTTACGTAAGTCGCATATACCAGTAGGTTATGTAAAGAAGGGTGGTATGTATATCGGTAGCGGATGACAAATTCCTTACAGAGGATAACCAATTTCTTACAGCGGGTGACAAATTCCTGACAGCGCTCGAGTCATACAAAGATTGGATTTCATTCGAATACAGAGTAAATTTAGAATTCCGGGAATTTTACAGTAGGAGTATTTAATTTGCACAGATCTTCCTCCATATACATTACCGCCATTCACAGCGATATTACAATGTGTAATTGCTGAAGATCTAATTAATATAGAATTATTTAATATTTCAGATTTCCTAGGACAGTGGTATTACCTGTGCATCAATTTTATATCGCAAGGTTAAGCTGTTTTTCCAGATTGGAGAATTTGTTTCTAATTCAGAATCTTATAGATTTTAATTGGAGTTGATTTCGAGAGAAATTCTAATAAAGATGTTTTTGTAGTGCCACCGAAATTATTTTAAGCAGGTGATATTGGTTTTTATGTTAAATAATTTTACTTAGCAAAATTTCTGATAACACCTTATGTAACACTCAAATTTATGATGAAACGAAATTTTATTTTAAGTCTGCTGTTGTGAGTTACTCCACGATTGCCAAAGGAAAGAACGATTGCGTTTTGCCAAGAAGTGGTTTTGAAAACTCAAAGGGTAGAAGGAGAATGAAATTCACCACACTTCGATCTCATAAAAAACGAGTATCAAAAATGAGAGGGGTACCAGCATCCATTACCGCATTACATTTATTAAAGCTAGTGGAGGGGTAAGGTGTCCGACGTTACACCTAACAAAAGGGGGGAAGCGGGGTACACATTATGATCACTGAAGTAGTAATAATAATAATAATAATGAAGAATGTAATAATAAAATGCAATACCCAAAAGAGGGAAGAACAAAGCATAAACGACAATACGGAGACGGTATGCATGGGCGATTTTTTTGCGTTACACAGCACACACTCTGGTTAAAATTATTTTTGAAAGAAAACAAAAATTATTGAGGTACTTTAAGTTCATTACAAAGTTAAAATAAATGAAAGTAATGGTGGGTGAAAAGAAATCAATAAGGAACGAGTATAATGGTATAAAGAATTCGGGATATACTATATCAATAATAATATATGGACTTTGGGTTGTGTGGATTATGTGCAAGATGTGGATCTTAGAAAATGATTGAAATATGGCAACACTGTCTTGAGATATGTTTTCCTAATTAGTGTAAACAATCATCTAGCACGATTTTGAATACATAATTGCAAGGTTGAAAATTTAGTTATGCTCTGACTGAAATGTATGATTTGAACACTTTTTTAGCACCAGAGTCAAACAATTTGTTTTTCTCAAATATAATGAAGTTAACTGGTTCTTTATTTTCCTCAAAAAATAGGCTTTTAGCTGTGATTACATTCGGTGAGTTTTAATTTTTATTTATTTGTTTAGCCGAAAATAATTTTAAAAAAGTAGCGGGTAATATGAACCACAATAAAAAATGGGACCTTTTCATGGGGACATCAAGAAACCAGTAAGGAAAGCTCAAAAGTATGATACCCTTCACTACTTTGGGTACATACAAGAGACGCTCATATGTATAATATTCTGTAGATAGAATAGACATAGCATACTTGGGGAATCATTGAAATGGAATCGGACGAAATTAACTGCGTGAAGTACATAGATATTTGAACTAAATTAAAACAACACATTTATGAAATTTATGAAAAATTGAATGAAATCTAGCAAAATATGCATGGTGCTATATATATATATATAAATTGACGTATTTGAGTAACCGTATGTTGCAGTGCGCTGTCCCAAATGTATCTCGACACAAAATCCACTACATGTTATTCTAGGTTTCGTTTGGTACGTTGTGCACTAATTCGTCTTAATCGGTTATTTGTTATTTGGTACAACATTAGATGAAAACGGATGAATATATATATATATATATATATATATATATATCTAAACCTGAAATCAGACTAAAGTATATATGTGAACAGTGTGGTGCTCCATTTACATAAAATCGGATGAAACTATATATGGGAGATATATGTAAACCTGAACCGATTTCATCAAAACTTCGAATACATCTATCTGGACATAATTCAGTTCGCTGTGTAAAAGATTGCATCAATCGGACAAATATTTGGAGTTTGGTGTACCATTTACATAAAATCGGACGAAAATATATAGGTAGTATGTATAAATCTGAATCGATTTCAATAAAACTGCACAAAATTTTGTCTCCATCGGACGAATATTTGGAGCTATATCGAAATCTGAACGGGTTTTCCAACTTCACAAAATTTTGTCTCCATCGGACGAATATTTGGAGTTTGGTGCACGATTTAGCGAAAATCGGAATTTGGGAGATATACCGAAATCTGAACGGGTTTCCAACTTCAGTAGGGTTTGTCCTTGGGTTGGGTTTGTCACAAGAATACATGGACAGACGGACGACAGATGGACGTACATGCATAATTCAACTCGGGAAGTGATTCTATGCGTATTCTCAAACGGAATAATGGGTCTATCTCGATTTCTTTTGCTTGTTACAAACATATGCACAAATACATAATATATGTACCACAGAGTGGGTATAAAAATGTACGTTTAGCTGTAATTACAATCCGTGAGTTTAAATTTTTAATTATTTTTGAAGCCGAATATTACTTTAAATAAATTATCGTGTAATGCGGAACACCATAACATCACTTTTTTAGATTCAAAGTATTATTCAAGATATGTTGAAAGTCCTAGCCTTTGCGATATATGTGTAATCGAATTTAGTTCCTAATTACTTGCATTAAATATGTGCAAAGGTAATGGTTCCATGGGCTCGAGAAAAATTGGGGCTCAAAGGGTAATTATGTTAGCCAACGAATTGTAAATATATTTTCGATAGTCGATTTTATGATTTAATCCTTCAAAAGTATAAAAACATAAAGCAAAATAGTCACCTTTATTTTGTCGAAACCATAAAAATAAAAGGCGTAATCTTTTCACATAAAACGACAACAAATGGGTTGTCGTTTTATGATCCCTCATTGATATCTTTCGCATTGCTGCAGGCGGATGTAACACATTTCCGTCAGACATTCTTCATAGCATTGTTTAAGTGATTTTCCTCTCTTTTTTTGAAAACAAATTAAATAGGATATAATTTTTGGGGCGGTAATGTAGCAGAGATTTTTCTGTTGTGCTTTTTTTATTACATTCCTTGCGTTAAAGAAATGCTATTATTTATCTTTGAGAAAGATTAGTTATACACCAAATATTTTTTTGTGAAATAGAAAATACAAAAAAGGAAAACAATTTCCCTTATCCATATTAAATTAATTGAAATGAAAAGTACCACAAAAAATGTCCGGGCTTAATTTAATTTTGTCTCTCTCTTCTTTTATACGTTTGTCATTTGGTAGGTCGCCTTCCAAATATTGACATTTTTTGTATTTTAATGAAACAGCGTTTAGTTAGGGTTTAGCAATTGTGGACAGTGGTTTGGTGGTCTCAAGATTAATGACCATTTGTAAAACTGAAAATTATAAGAAACTCACGGTAAACTACATATTATAGCATCAATCAATATATTAAAAATCGATTTTAAATGTTATGTAAGTGATATATTAGGTTGGGGAAAAAGAAATCCATTATTTTATATGAACTATAGGACTTTGTTTAACATGCTTCGGAATGTCCTATTTGGGTCAAATATGCACAGTTTTGTTGTATGATTTGTTGTCATTTTAAAGGTAACTTCATAATGCCTCTTTCATAGAAGTCCTGCTCTCTACTTGCAAAAAAAAAAAAAAAAAACTCTAGTAGTCGATTTTCACAATCCTCCCTAGATACCAAATTTTGCAATGCAAGAAAAAGATGATAATTGCTTGGTGTCAAGTCTGGACTGTATGGCGGATGCATTAAAACTTCCCAACCAAGATCCCGAAGTCCCTGGCGAGTCACTGTAGATGTATGTGGTCCAGCGTTGTTCTGGTGTGACACCCAAACATCGAGCTTCTTTTTGAATCCAGCTTTGTGTAAGTGGTTTAAAACAGTTTTATGGTGGACGCTCGTATTTTATTCGCTATTCGGCGATCGTACTATCTAGATTCTAGATCTCCATACGTATGTCTACCCATTGCAAACGACGAAACCCATAATTTCAAATGGACCACAAATGTTATTTTTATCTGCAAAATTTGAATGTGTTTTACCACTTGATCAGCGCCATCCGATTTTTCTACAATTTCCAAAACCTACGATACAATGCAAATAATTCACCCATTCGCAACTAAAACACTGACATTACAGCAACGGCTTTCCACAAATAGCGTTAAAAATAAATAATTTATTTTCAAGATATCAATGATAATTCTATTACTAAGCACCGTTGAAAATTATTTAAAAGGCCACTTTAATAAATTTTACACAAAGTTGCAACTTGTGTCTGACTTATGTGTATTTGTGTGAGTGTTACTGTAGCAAATAGACAATTTACCGCCCAAAGAATAAACATGGACATCTGGCTTTCGTATCGTTATCATTTTATTAGGGGGACAAACGAACGTCTTTAACTGTGTAAACGTAAATGCCCCACCACCACCCCCACTGTCAACACTCGGAAACAAATCCACCCATCCAACTAGTCCTTTGTTTCGTTTCATCCTCCTTCATGCGTTACGGATGATGAATTTCCGATGCAGAAGAACATTTCTAGATTACTGGGCGGGAAAATGTTTGTGTTGACAAGAAGGTGGATGGTGTAGCCACTCAACTGAATACGGGGGTCCTTTTAAATGCTGGGGCACTGGAATCACCTAAACATCAGAATACTGGTTCTATTGTATCTATTTATGACACTTGATCGAATTGCCTTCGATGTAAAATGAAAAGTGTGTGTTTACACACGCCCCAGAACTATTGTCAAGTTCACATATAACAAAGACCGAAATGAATTGGTAGACAGAGACAACACTTATCCGTTTTCATTAAGAGATGTGATTGTATTGGTGAAGTCATTTACAAAGGCTTGAAAGTGTGTTCACACAATGATGAATACAATTACTAATTGTGTTGACAACAGAAAACGACTTGTTTATTTTCGTACACTTGCATTTGATTGAATTTGCACATGAAGGCCATCATAACATTTTCAATTATGAAGAGTTATGTTAGGTTCGATATATTCAATTACAAAATAAAACAAAAGTTGGTGCCATCAATCAGTTGAGACAATTGGTATAGGAATATTTTACAATGTTAACACACTCATGTATAGTTTTATATTTTCTTCTAGCAACATATTAACGTTTTTATATACATACAACCAATATTGTATGTATACTTCGACAAATACAGTCCACTTATCAACTGTTCCCAGTAGACAAAAGGGAAATATTTCGATTCCGCCTAAAAGTATACTATGAATAGAAAAATTGGAAAATTCCTTTCGGGTATGAAAGCCATTGGCAAGTTATTAAGAATCCAGAAGCCAAGAACATAGGCCACGTTCTTTGGTTGGGGCCTGATTAATTTTTTGATGGTAAGGTCAAAGTCACAATTTCATATTTTTGTGAATATAATTTATACTTGAAGATAGCTATATAACATTGGCATGTGGCAAAATTTTAACTCAAATTGCGGCCAATTTAACAGGTGGAAATGGTGATCATAATGAAAGTGAAAATTACTAGTAATTTGAAAGTTGACTTTCAGAACCTAGTGACAAGCAGCACCAGAGGATGATTTAATGGTTATATCACTAATCGACGCCTTGGTATGTTCTCTGTTGGCGACCATTTTTAAACTAAAGAGTTATTGTCTTAAACGTAACTAACTTAGCATTCGAGCTATACAAATTATCTTCAATCAAATTGGCTGTAGTTTGGAATTTTGGGTTTCCTAGCATACACCGATCCGCCCTAATTTTTGTTTCCAAATTATCTGTAATTTTGTGTTTTCAATTCTCATTGGGTGTTGAAATCTTCGTATCAACAACTATTAATATTGACTTAATTTTCGGGGTAAACCCCATATAGACGGGCCCACCATTATTCGGTATTGTGAGAATATTTTTGAAATTTAATTTCTGTAGTGGAGAGGGGGCGACTTTGAACAGCGCTCATTAGAATCTGGGTTTAACATTTTTCCGAACCGCAACCAATTTTTTAATTAAGAAAAATGTTTAACGAAGGAAAACGATCACACAATTCTCTCAGCGCTCTTACAAATAAATAAATATTTACAACGGCACCTTCGGTCGACAACTGAAAAAGCCAGCCAAAACCATTGCTCTAAAAATATTATAGTCGGGCGGGTCGCCTTTGAAGGACCACGACATCAAATTGATCGGATTTAAAAATAACTCTATCAATATGTGAACCGACATGTCATTCTGCAACCTATGCTAAATTTCATTAGGACATATTTAAAGTCGTTTACTTACGATATAAAGCAAACGTGACACACGTATGGTATGCTGCAGCACAGCGCACTGTGCAAAATCTCATGACGTCTATCGAAAATATATATTGGACCTATGTCTTCATCCGCGCCAATTTTTCAAAACTATATAACGTCATTCTAAGTTTAATGTTATGCGTTGTGTAAAATTGGTTGTTCATCTTCTGGAGTTTGGTACATCGTTAGCCTAAAATCGCAAGAAAATATATTGTATATATATATATATATATATATTAATCTGAACCCATTTCGACACAACTTAGGCAATACTTACATCAGTATATTTTGTAGACATGTGTGGGAATCGGCCATATTTTGTGTCTATGTGGTTCATTTACTTATAATCGGACTAAAAAATATATATGAGAGCTATTTCAATAAAAGTTGACAAATGTTAGGTTATAAAACTTCAGTGCGTTATACAAAATATTTGGGTCTTAATTGCACCATTTAGCTAAAATCGGACGAACATATATATCAGAGCTACAGAGAACCTATTTAAACCTGTCTGATCATTATTGAGTATGCTGTGCAAAATTTTGTCAGAATCGGACAAGCCGTGGGAGTTTTGTGCATCGGGCGAAAATATATATAGGAGATATATCTAAATCTGAACCGATCACCAAAATATATCTGAAACTCAAAAAATATGGGGTGACATATCTAATGGAAACAAGACCAGCCAGGCGGCGGCAAAATTATTTTCAAATCAATTACATATAAGATGAAAAATATAGTGGGGAGAAAATATAATGTTTCAAGGAAATAATTCTCTGTTCTCGGTATAGAGTTTGTTCAAGATTTTGAAATATATTACATTTGACTACTTGAAAGCGTATGTCAGTTATTTTACAGAACTAATATCCGCGAAAATATATATAGGTATTATATCTAAATCTGAACTGATTCTCCTTGGGCCAAATAAGTGAGCTGCGTTAAATTTCATCTTATTCGGATAATAAATGCGACATGTACTTTGTTTACAATATAACATGGAGAGGCGGACTGAAGGGTAAAGGTAAATAAAAATTATAGTTACGGACAAAAATATTTTAAATCGAGATTTTATGAGCGCTGTTCAAAGGCCCCCCTCTCTCCAATACACACCATCTTATTAACATAATTTACAAATATTATCACCTATAGAGACCGAACATCGTAAATTCCACCAAAACATAGAATCATCAAAAATTAAATTCAAACGCTCTTCAACAATTGAATTACCCAAAAATACTTTATTTGGAATATGACATTATAAATGTTCAATTAATTAATACAATACAACACCGTAACTTGAAGATAACATCTGACACTTCTCACTCCACACTTAACGTTAAACATTTTTAAATTTACTTCACAATTCCCGATAATGAAATTGACTTCCTTGGGAAAACTCAATTACAGCATTAAATGGAATATCTAAACATTCAAAGTTTTCTTTTTCGATGACGTTTTAATGCTCGTCTCTTATCGACATTCTGGATGAGAACAATATCACCACGTCATATTCAATATGAATTTTGATTTAAATGGCTGGAGGTAAGATATATCCATTTGATGTGAATTCAAACAACGTAGCTGTGACAGTGTGCGATTTTTCTTTTCCAAAGATGTTGTAACTCGAAGAGGAATTCTTTTAAAATTTCATATTTCTTATTTGATTGACGAAATTTAAAGCTTCCATTTTTTCCACATGCTTCTTCCTGTCAGTGAAGTAATGCCTTATCAAACCACCCTGCACACCAAAACATATCTGACACTCAACAAATATGGAGTGACATATCTAATGGATACAAGACCAGCCAGCCGGAGGCCAAATTATTTTCACATCAATTACATGGCAGATGGAATCACGTTTTCGCCATGTGAAATAATGAAAATATACTAGGGAGAAAATATACCGTTTCAAGGAAATAATTCACTGTTCTCGGTATCGAGTTGGTTCATGATTTTGAAATATATTACATTTGACTACTTTAAGGCGTATGCCAGAACTAATAGATATTTTCATATTACTGTACAGAATATAAATGTTTCCTTTTAGCTGCTAAAATAAAAAAATATAATTCTGTCACTAGTTGACTTATTAGAATATTTGTGAGTGGCATCGTTTTTGTCAGCGTAAAAAATATTTTATATTTATCCGTGCATCAGGATATTATTTAAATTATATTAAATAGTACGACTGTAGCCTACGAATTCGATGGAAAGATCAAGTGGAAGACAACTTCTCGGAATATGGTCTATCAATTTGGAAATGCTGATGAGCCGATGAGCCTGGAAATTTTTTTAAGTTCGGCTTATGGAACAAATGTTTTGCCACAATTCAACTAAGTAAGTAATCTACTATAGGGAATATTTCAGTGTTCATTCACCGACATTATAATGTATATATATATAGTTATAATGTAACATCCCAAAGGATGCATAATCCAAGTCTCCTTTATTGTAGGGATGGCATCATTGATTCTAACCAAAGAGTCTTTCGTCCAATAACTTCCATCATCAGGATACTGACATTTATTTGTTATTTGCAATGAAGTGTAAAAGTGTGGCTGAAATGTTGTATTCTGTAAGAAAATTTCATTTGTTTGTTTTATTGTGTTTACAATAACAAAAGAAATTTAAACAATATCGAATGTTGTTAAAAGTTACGGAATAGGCCCACAGAGCTCTGATTTAAACAACGACACCGGAGTATCCGCCTGTCTGCTGGCCGGCTGGTGAGCATGATAACTTTCGAGAAAGTAAACGATTTCATCCACACTTTGCACATCGTAATATTTTTCCAAACTTAGTTCAAGTTCGAAGATGGGTAATATCGGTCCAACTTATTATCTTTACCAAGCCTAGATCAAGTCCGAAGGTGGGTCAACATCTTATAAACTTTTAAATTTAATTTGAAGCGAATTGAATAAACGATTTGATCAACATTAAATCGGAAACCTTTTTGATAAAAACATAGTTATGAAGAGTAAAACGGGCCTGTGCACTGTGTTGCTTCTTTGGTTTTCAAATCGAATATGGTTCATTCAATTGGGAAAAATTGGGGACTAAAACCATCGACTATCCACTGGATGTATAACACCGTGAATCTCTTGTTTGGTGGTTGAACAAAATCTTTGGCGAAATTGAGTTTACGGGCATGGAAAACGAAAGGCTATGCCATGAGTTTACCTATATGTTGGATTGCGACTGTAGTTGTAAGTAAGTATGTTTGGAAACACTTACTAACAGCTATTGGCTGTGTTGCGTACCAGGACACTGGACATCATGGGTAATGAAAAAGCTGACGAACTAGCTAGAAGATCTCAATCCACAGATCTGGCAATCAGTGACTCAATCAAACCACCCATCTGTCACTTTGAAGTGTTCTTCGACGAACGAGCCAATGAACATTGGCACAACAAACCCAGATGCAATGTGTCAAGATCTATCTTGCCGACTCTGTCAGTCAAGAGAACGAACTCACTTTTGAACCAGAGAAAAGCTGAAAATAGAGTAATGACAAGAGACATGGTCTTTACAATATCAGGGCCTTTACCAGTAAGTGGGTCTGTGATGTTACTGATTTCTGCAGACTCTGTGATGACGAGGAGGAGACGGAGACAATTGAACATCTCCTATGTCGCTGTCCAGTCTTGGCCTACAGACGGCACAGATTAGTGGGTGCTAACTTTCCACCGTGTCTAAGCTTCTTTTCAACTATCTACAGTGGTTGGGAAATTGCAACCTTAGCACGTAATATGTTTTCTGTCCAAATTTTCTACAGCCATCAATACTATTCATGTATTCATGTCTTTTCTATCCCCCCTTTCTCTTCTACAGATCTCTCCATATCTTTCATGGATGATCACAATGGACCGGACGGTCTCCGAGTGCTGCAGTTACATTTAGTGACTGCACATTACCAAACTTAACCTAATCTGAACCATTTCCCGACTACGAAGCCCTGGTATAAACGACGTTAGGTTCGAATTTGGTTCCAATGAAAATGACGTAGGCAAATTTTTGTCCCCAATCAAAGTCCTGAAAAATTGACTACAAAGCCCTGGAATTAACGGCCCGGTCGAGCCGAACTTATTAATCTAAAGAAAAGAAAAAAAAATAAATTACAGTTATCAAAAAAAAAATGTGTACCGTTATTTGGGGTCAAACCAAAATATGGACATCCAAAATTTATTGTGAAGAAGTCTTAGAACCACTAACAACTCTAACCGAATGCCTAACTACAGTCACGTCAAAAGAAATAATAATTTCTAAAATAGTGCGATATATTGGAGCTATGTAAAAACATGTTCCTATATTTTTTTCTGTTAAATATTGTGTAACCTCTAAAAATCCTGAATACTAGACAATCAAATCGTCTTTATATGGGGGTTATACCAAAACGTTTACGATATTATTTCAATTTCTAATATCAAATATCCTTGGAGTAACTGCAATTTTTTTGCAAAATTTTAAAGCTCTGTCTTAAATATTGCGAACTCTATCGTGGTTAAAAAAACATTCGGCATTATTAAATCAATTTCTTTAATGTAGGACTTTTATCGGGAGAATATATCAAAACATGTGAATTTAAAAGATGGGGCATTAAATATTGTTACTGCTACTTATTATAATGATCGGCAGGAATTTGATACACTTAATGTAAGTGAGACCCAATTTTTTATGACAACAATTTAAATTTTTATCCTAGTTGAGCTGAAACCACACATTAGAGAAGCATGTCATTAAATATGTCACATACAAATTTCTTGTGGCTAAAGTTCACAGGTCAATGACTGACTTCATCAACAAATATTTCTACGAAAGATAACAACAAAACCCTTTCCCCGAGGTGTTATTATTTTCATTTTATTTTCACAAAACAATTCCTCAATATTTACGATCTACGCGTAAAGTTTTCAACATTTGTCTGGTCAAACGACCATAGGCCTATCAGCTTGACACGAGTTTATAAACTGTTGGCGAAAACAAACTTAATATCTTTCCACACACACACACACAACTACATAACATGGACCACAACATCATCCAGCTGTCAACATCTGCACAATCCTATATGATAGATAATATTGTTTGTTGTTATCAAAACCGAAAAGAAAATAGCCATTTTCCTGGAAAGGATGCCCTCACAAAAATGGCACACAAGCAAAACTTGTAAGTGGAAAATAACACGCATCAATAGTGGGCGGTATTGCGTTTTGTGCTGGCCAATATAAAAAAAGGTCACGTTCATAGGAAACATTAAACACAAGGCTATTTTCTTTAATAACAAATGATTTTTTCTTTATGGAATGGGCGGGACATAGCTATTTGCAAATTTAATGGCCCTTAAATGACAAACTAATGCAGTCATGCAGAAAAAAAGGTATAAGGCCAAACGATTTTTAACTCTCAAACAGTACAAAGGTACATATTCGAGGAATAAATCATCTGTCTAAATTTGAATAAACGTGATGGAGAAAGTTGGGAAAAAAAGTTAAAGGGTTCCTAATGGTCTTATAATGACATGATAGCTTCGTGAAAAAGTAACAATTTTAACATCTTATGTTTTACATTTTATTGCAATAGAATTAACTTTGTTTCAAGAAATGGAGATGTAGACATATTTATTGATGCGTATAAGGGGGTTTTCGGGATTAAAATACAAATACGGACGAATTATATGGAAAACTTACAAAAAATGTCATATGATAAATTATCTCTCACGCCTTTCTATTACAGCTTCAGAGGATTACAACTGTCGAGGAATAATCTTTCTATGGTTCTGATATGAAAACCAAAACTCAATAATTGCAAAGAAAGTTGCTGCATTAGCTATGACTGGAAAAAAACGAGCGAAGTTTTTTTTTGCTTTCAGGTTTCTTAGTTCCTTTATAAGGTTAATGGCCTGTATAGGTATTTGAAAGGCACTATATTTTTATTAAAATCTATTTGTAAAATTTTATTATTGCAAAATAGTCAGTCCTGGGATTACGCTGGACTATAAAAGTAAAAGAGGTTCTCATTTTGATATTGATAAATTCAATATGATGTTTTAATCCCATTCAAATATATTCCATATATTTGTATCTTGAAAAAAAATCCATACCTATGGCATTTTGGGTTCTAAATAAGTATGTAGAAATTCGTTCACTGTAATCTAGGTTTCATTTTCATATCGGAACAACGGGAGTTCGGATCTAAACCGGTTCGGATCTAAACGATGCGACAATTTTTGTAGTATGAAAACGTATATATCAGCATTAGCATTAAAGAAGAGTGTATAAATTTGCGTTGAATGTCGCAAAATATTTATACGCTCGTCCATAAGGGTCAACGTAAAAGTTTTTATTGATGGACCATGTCCGCCACTATGTTGAAAATACGATAGAGATCGAAGAGGACTTTGGTATTTTAAAGGTTTTTTTTTCCATTTTCCAACCGAATTAAGTATTCCTAGTACTGAACCGTTATAAACATTAAGAGTTACAAAACAAATACAAGTCCATATTTTGACAAACAATTATTAAGCATTCCGAGTTCAGAATGAGTAAAATACTACTTTGCAGATCTTTCTCCATTAAGGCAAATGTTTTGAGATTGCATTTATATAAATAGCTTTCCCAATTTTTGGTATGTTAAAACCCTTGTTATTTAAACAATCAATTTTAGTGCCATCACATCTTTATTAATCATCACAAAACCAATCTATGATCCTTTACCATAGGGAGCAGCACTATTAACCGGTACATAAAAATAACCACTTACACCATAATTAGAAGGTGCACCCATACGCACCGAACTATATGTCGAACCACATTGATTGCCAACTGCCGCAGTATAGGTACCACATTTCATGCAAGGAAAATCATTTTTACGCAAAGCTTCCGAATAGTAAATATAGGAACGACTATGAGCACATGATCCCGTCAAATCGACACCGCAACCAGGTTGCGTCTTTCCTCCATTCGGGTAGAAAGCTCCTTTGCCAATGGGTTCCAAGAAACCCAAAGTACCACCATTTGTTTGAATCGATTCAACGTAACTAGCATCAGTGGTGCACAAACGAGTACTACAGTCCGAATAACTGAAAAGGGGTAAAGCAGGATCTAACCCTACAATTGTGTTGACCTTGCCTCTCTTGACAAGTTTTCCAGCATATCCCGAAACATGGGCACCCAAACTATGACCGATGAGACCAAGAGTGGAAAACGGCATGCCTCCTTTGTCGTTAAGGAAATCAATAAAATTGGCAACCAACTGACCAACATTTGGCACATCATAACGGGCACTGGCATAATTGATGGTCTGGGCGCTAGAACTCCAATCGACACAGAATACATTGTATGAACCGCTGGCTAACAGGGCTGAGCGAACATCTACATTGACATCGGACAGATAATTGTTATTCCAACCGTGAATAACAAAACGTGTTGGGTTGTTTTTGTTGAAGTTCGAAGCGGCCAAGGCATTGGCATCGTTCACAGTAATTTGTTTAGGTGTGGTGGGATTTGATTTCGTATATAAATAGAATTTCACCTGAACTGCACGAGGTTCGATGGAGGCCACTTCCATATCATACTGTTCGCGCGTCATCCATTTAAAGCCGCCATCGATTTGAGGCACCAACCAACCTTTGGTATTGGAAAAATCAAAGCTGGTGCCACCAATAGCTGTAGAGAAATAAAACACATTTCACCATCAATTCGCAACCTTCACAATTCAAATGAAATCTCTAGAACCTACCCACAGCTATGAATGTAAACAGCAATGCAATTGTCAACTTCATTTCTATAGCAATAAAATACCCAACAAAGAATACCGGCTTATATGCTCTTACCTCCAAAAATATTGTCCAGTGATAGTACAGTTGATATCATTAAAAATTATCACTTTAGATTTGGTTCGAATTATTTTAGTGCACAGTTAAAGAGTAATTCAAATGAAAATAGTTCTTTTTGTTCTTTTATCAGTTCTGAATTTGACATTCTGATTGGTTGAAATGCGTAAGCAATAAATAAATGCTCTTGATAAGTTTGTTACTTGCAATAGCGATCAAAATCTCAAGTGTCGGTGAATATTAAAAACGATTTACCGTTCATTGTTATGTCAAATAAATTAAAAAAATATATAAAAATATATTCAATCGAAAGTTATTAAATTATTTTATTGGTATATATATTATTAAGCGGACACATTAAATCTTGAAATTTTAAATAATTTTGTGTTTGCAAAATAGTCAGGCTGAATCCCAGTTTATTGTTTTTATAAAAAACTAATATTTATTAGCAGGGGCATTGTCCGTAAGGCAGGGAAGACTATAGTTTCGGATCTCGCCACTGATCCTCATCAGTTCCCTTAGTTTTTTTGTATCCCAAATAAATAATTGTATATAGATCGCCACACTACGTGTTTATTTTGCCAGCAAGTAGAAACGGCAATATGCTTGATCAGTCTAAAGTTATATCGAAGCCTAAACTGATTTGAACAACATGAGAGAATGTACACTTTGCTACGACAAAAATTTGCCTCATCGAAATAGTGGATTTAGACCCCATATATTTTTGGTCCAACTCAGTATCAAACAATTTGAATTCGATTTACAAATGTCACTCCCCTGTTTTCCCATCTAGTGAGCACGGTAACTCTCAAAGGTAGTAACTGATTTCGTCCTAACTTTGCACATCGTAATATTTCTTCCAAACTTAAATCAAGCTCGAAGATAGGGAATATCGGTTCACTCCTTATGGCACCTCCCCCACAAAATGATCAAAATTCTGCTAAAAATAATTTTCTAATATCATGAGAACGAACTATCTGATTTGAACCAAAATTTGCACCACCTATTAACATTCCCAAGTCTATTTGAACCAAACTTTGCTCCACAAAATGATCAAAATATTGCTGAACATTAAGTTTATTGAACTAAACCACTATACGATTTTAACCAAACGACTTTGGGCCAGGAAAGTGAAAATTATTACCAATTTTAAGATAATCATAAATATTTGGTATGCTAAACTCAGTAGTGCCAGAGAATATTTTAATGGCTGTAGCTTCAAACACGGACACTCCATTATTTGGCACTTTTGGGATTTTGATCACAAGCTTCAACCAAATCGGCTATATTTCAAATTTAATCAAGCTATCCTTATAAAACATAAGCCAACTATTTCATTTCATTTTGATATTAAGATATGAAATATTTAATTATACCCTACACAGCTATGTTGTCAGGGTATTATAGTTCTGTGCAGCCCCAAGAATTTGTAACGCCGAGAAATATTAGTCCTAGACAAACAAATGTTTAGGGGATGAAATGACCAACAACTTTATTTTTTCTGTTTTTCTAATGCTCTATAGGCCACAGTTATGACCCGAACACACCGAAATTTCACACCAGGAAGAGAATCTGGCCAAAGAGTAAGCATGGATGTTTTAATGTCGATCGGTCGATATTTAGTCGGTGCGGCGAACGATTAAAATACGCTCTTACGAATGCTTACATCGAGAATTCGATTGTTTTCAATTTATCGCGAATTATAAAGTTATAAAGAATGAACAAGCATTTGTAATCTCTCACGAATATTCACATTGTACGAAAAATTTACGTACGATAAACCTTCACTGCAAGCGTCGTCGGTTCGATCATTCGCGAAGATTCATTGCTGAAGAACGTTCTTTCGAAAAACTCAAAAAACAAAAATATCGTAACAAAAGTAAACACACATAGCGAAAGAATGTATATAGAAGAGAAAGTATTGGGCATGTGTGGAACGTTTGTTGTTTTGACCATCGCGAAGGGAATGTTCGTTTTCATTGGTGAGCGAATGTCAGAAAGAATTTCAATCACCAACGCCACGAACGATCGTTTCTGTGCGTTCTCACTCGATTGTTATGTGCGTGCGAACATTAGTTTGGCGAATGCTCGTTTTGTAAAGATTTTATTGCCATAAATTCTGGGACGTATATATTTACTCCTGAAGGACATGGACCAATTATATTGTTGCATGCACTCGGATGTGGAACTTATACGTAAATATTTAAAGGTGGCTATATGATATTGTTTAGTTTTACTATTACCCCACTAAAGGTCGGAAATGTCGCGCTGATCGCTTTGACATTTCACATGAACTTCCTGTTATGGTCATGGACAACGGCTACAATTTTTGGTGATCTTCAGATGATATTTATGGAGTGCAATAAACTTAAAACTTTATTTTTCAAGATTTTCTAGTCGCACTAGTGACCATTATTATATGCAGAACATAACATATTTTACACGGTGAAGGGAATCTGACCAACTACTTAGAACGGCTTATAATACTCCACTAATATTATATTTAAAGTGTTATCCGAAATGTATGTATATATAATATAGAGTAGTTTCTAAGTTTTATTTTAAAGATGTATACTTCCAAATCTGTAGATTTTCCTGCCCTTGACACAGAACTTCATCAAAGAATTAATAAATTACTTAGAGATACTATAAATAACTACTACTACTACACAAACATAATCAGATATGTTTTTGTCTAACTTACTAATGACACGACTTCCGTGGCGACATAAAGTCTTATCGATGCTATCGTCAATTTGGATTAGTGACACGGAAAACAACAACATCTAAATCTATCGGAAACATACGGTAGTTATTTACTCTGAAATAAAATTCCAACAAACTATTTTATAATTGCAGTGCAAGCGATGTAACCGATAGCAAACTAAAGTTATTTTCTTTGGTATGTGATTTTATTGTCGATTTATTGGTAAATCTTATCTTCTTCTTTAACACCATGTCACTTCATTAAAACGACAACAACATAAAGGAATTGTGATTTGTATTAAGTCTATACGATATTTTCTACATGTCTTTTTTATGTGGTGGCAATAACAATTGGATTATATTGTTATTGTACCTTCTCGTACACGTTTACATGTCTATGATTGATATAGTCCGGCTTGTCCAAGGTCAGTTATAATACATTTACCCTCATATTCTTATCAAATTATCACAAGTTCATGGGATCGATATAACATTCATTGATACCGCAATCCGATTATATTAGTTGCTGTCCGGAAAATTGAAAGAAATTTTCTGTTCAAAGAATTTGTTGTTAATACGAGACAGTGTCACCATAAACCATACATAAATATGCAAGTCATCAGATTTGCTGTAAGATAAAAATATGCGTTTTTCGAACTCGAACGAATTTCAATACTGATTGTTAGGCCAAATCATAAAAATTTAATATTGGTTGAAAAAAAAAAAATATTTTAGAATCCAAACTGCAATGAATTCGAAGAGGCTTATACTATACTATTTCTTATTTAAGTGTAACTAATGATAAATTTTAATTGAATAGGAATTTATACCGAACCACATGCACACATACAAATAACAATATTATAATCAAATTGAAAATGCAACTAATTGGCATAAATCAGAATACTCGCAGTATTGAATGCTATATGCAATCAATAAAATTTTGTATAAGGAACTACTTGGACATTAAGCTACTTTTGCGAAAAATGTATTCATTTTATATTCTTAAATTTAGCAGAGTAGTTCGGAAACCTTATAAAATATATATTTGTCAATTTAGCAGTGTTCGTCTGTCAATACTCAGTACTTTGGGCACGTTTTTCAGCTGAATTGGCTGTAATTTGGTACAACGAAAATTAGCAAACTTTCTGCCAAAATGACTATTATATTGTATTCTTTTATTAGGTAGAAAATTCTTCTACCAAAAATTATTAATATTGATCCAAGTTTCAGGGTATGTCTTTTATAACAGTACCCTTCATTATAATTCCTTCACTGGTATTTCGTTTGTTCTAGCATAAGAATATACAAGTTAGATAGATTTTAGGTGGCCATGTTATGGTTCGGCCGAAATTAACAACGTCTTGCCGTGAGATAGAGACATTCTTTAGAATTTCTTGAACAATTTCGTCAAACAAATAAAAAAGTGTCAGTGGGTGTTGTCGGCCGATATATATCATCAGCATATAGTGTGCGGAGGTCTCATTGGTAGTGTCGAGAATGTGCATGTTTTATTAAATTTAAAATTTCAAAATTGTGACAGTTTGTGGAAGATGAAATATATAGCCGATAATTATATTTATATCCTTCACCACTCTGTGGTACAGGGTATTATGTCTTTGTGCATATGTTTGTAACAGGCAAAAGGAAACGAAATAGACACATGGAATAGTGTGTGTCAAGTTTCCAAAAAATCGGGTCAGATTTAGATATAGCTGCCATATATATTTTCGTCCGATTTAATGTAAATTGTACACTAAAGACTCAAAGTTTGGCTGACCGGCACACAATTTTGTACAATGTACTGAAGTTACTATAACCTTTCGTGTGTCAAGTTTTCTTGAAATCGGTTCAGATCTACATATAGCTCCTATATATACTTTCGTCCGATTTTAAGTAAATGTTGCACTAAAAACCCATAGCAAGACCGATTGACACAACGTACTAAAATTAGTATAAATTAATCTCTGGCAAGTTTCCTTGAAATCGGTTCAGATTTAGATATAACATAACTTCCATACATAATTTCGACCTATTCATGCTTATTGTACACCAAATAATCAATGGGTGCCTGATTGATATGAATTACATTTGAAACAGTGAAACATACCAAATAGCGTGTGTAAATTTTACTTTAAATCTATTTACAAAAATTAGAATAGGTTGCAGAATGGCATGTGTTGGTATTGATCTAAATCGGTTTACTTAGAGATAAAGGTCGCATATTTAAGTATGTTCAATTTCATGTCAATTGACACAATACAATATACTGGTTTTCTTACAATCCCACTGGTTTTTTTATCGAAGAGTTGACCATGAATGGGTTAACCATTAAAACTCAGATTTGACAATCAAAACCGACTTTATGCTTATAGGTCCATGTTTATACATTTTTTTCCTATCCCATTAAGGTAATATGATAGTTCAAGTCATATTTCATTTTTAAATATGACTATAAAAAGATAGTTCGGGTTTTAAAATAATAGAAATCCTCTTCATAGAATATCCCTTGTATTAAGAGTACGGGGTTCATGGCTTACGTTCCAACTGAAATGGCTATAATTTGGCATTCTGTGTCCCTTATGAGTAAAGGGACGAATAGGGCTAGTGGCTTCTGTAAAAGGATCGTGTGTAAAAAGTATCAAATGTTACTAAATCAAGTGAAAGTTCGTATTTTAAGATTACGAAGTCTATTGAATGCATAGAGCTGAAGAACCTGGGGTCTTTGGAAATTCATAATATAATTCAACAAAAATCATAAATATAATCAACCTGATTTTCGAAATTTGTATTGGACGTGGCAATGAAATTGATTGATAGATTGATAATTATTTATTTTAATGGGTACTGTTTATATCTTTTTCAAAAGGATCGTGTGTAAAAAGTATCAAATGTTACTAAATTTCAAGTTATTTAGAAAGTTTTTGTATTTTTATAGATGTTTCTGCAATATTTCATTCCATTTCGAGTATTTCGTGATAAAACTTTTTAAATTTGTAAGACAATATTATTAAAAAATGGTTAACTACGATGTGTATTATTATAAAAATATTTAAAAATATAATTTTTTACAACAAAAATCATAAATATAATCAACCTGATTTTCGAAATTTGTATTGGACGTGGCAATGAAATTGATTGATAGATTGATAATTATTTATTTTAATGGGTACTGTTTATATCTTTTTCAGAAAGTACCACATAAGCTTCTGCGGACACTTACTAAACACTTTTGATGTTTTCAAAAAGTTTTTGAAATTTTAGTTTTGTTCGCGGCCGAAAACAAAACAAATACAAATTAAAATCTGACACACTATTTTCATAAATAACAATGCCACAAAATGGTGATTTCAAAAATTTTGTAGAAATAAATCATCTACTAAAATTTAATATATATATATATAAAGCAAATATTAATAAGTAGTTTTGAAGTGCTATTAATTTGCACTCTACTGTATACTGAAATGTGCATCCGAGGAACTTCTTCACTACCATTCAAGGTTTTTGCAAAAATCATATGGGAGATTATAGATAACATTAACCTGACTATGGATTGCCAATATATTTGAATTTTCATAAAAATATAAATACGTACTACAAATAAAAAATAAAAACATTACTAATAATATTTTAAAGTTTCACACCACCTCTGAACAGTTACATTGTTTATAAGCCGCATCTGTTGAATCGAGTATGCCATATGGTGAATTATTTCGAAGCGGAACATAATACACTCCACTAGCCTCTTCGCCGGGTAAAACAGCGCCCATTCGAATCGCCGACAAATCATCGCCACAATGTTTACTCACAGCTTCCTGATAATTTCCACACGCTATACTACCGAAATTATCAAATTGTAAAGCTTCGGCATAATAAATTACCGAATGGTCGTGGGAACAAAACCCTTGAATTTCATTGTTGCAACCGGGTTGATTATTTCCACCATTTGGATAGAAATCACCATGACCAATGGGTCTTTCGAATCCCAACAAACCCGCATCGGTATGAATAACTTGGACATATTCGGCATCCGTAGATGACAAACGGGTTTGTGGTATGTCATAACTGTAAAGCGGCAGTGCAGCATCCATGGCAATAATTTTTGATAGTTTGCCATTCTGAATATTCTTGCCGGCGAAACCAGCAACATGGGCACCTAAGCTATGACCGGTGACTACCAAATCTCGTAATGACATCTGGAAGTTAGTCTTAAGAAAATCAATCATTTTGGCAATTTGTCTGCCCGCTATAGGTACTGCAGCAACTGATGAGGCATAATCCCACGAACGGGCCCGAGGCCAATCAACCATAATGACATTACAATCAAACGTTCTCAGGGCGGATAAAGCCACACTCCGAAGTGTATTTGTTTGATAACTTTGGGTCCAACCGTGTATAATTATGTAAGTGGGTTTATTTCCATTAAAATTGGAATTCTCTATTGAATCCACATTGGATGATATGATGTTGCCAAAAGTGGGATTTATCCGAGTGTACAAGTGAAATGTTATAGGTGAAGTAAGCATTTCAATATCCTCTGTTATATTCGTAAAGTCGATATTCCTTTCGGTTATATTATTATCCATCCAGTAAAATACGCCATCCCCGTGGGGAATATACCAACCATTTTCACCATGAACTTGTGATTCGTTGTTGTCAAATGGCTGATTGGCTGAAACTAAGAGACAATGACTTTTATTTTTGTCCTATTTTGGGTTACAAATTCTTATTCTTACCGGTTAAAATGCCAACTGCAAGTAATCCAAAGGCTATCATATTTGACTACAATACACTTGAGTTTATTCGCTGAGTTTTTATAGTACTTTGTTTACATTGGTTTTGGATTTGCATACAATAAGCGAATATCAAACGAAATTCAAATTAACCGAATTAGCCTAAATGCAAAACGAAAGAAGAACCTTGACAATTAAAGTCATGTATTCTATATGTTACAGCCGTTTGCAGGAGAAACTAGTTAAGTTGCATATACAAAGTTAAAAATGGTGCATACTAAAACGGAGTTATACATAATTTTACTGTAAGGCTAACATTTTAAAATTCAGTGCGTAAATTTTGAAATATATCATTTCAAGATTAAAGCGAGGGCTATATTTATTTCGGTCCTAATGATGACATGGTTGTAACAGGCAAAAGGAAACGAGATAGACACACGTATTAGATTTAGATATAGCTCCCATACGAGTATATATTTTCGTCCGATTTAATGTAAATGGTACACCAAAGTCCCTATATATCTTTCGATTTGCACGAAATTTGGCACAGTGTATTGAATTAAGCCCAGAATGATGTGTGTTAAGTGTCGTGAAAATCAGTTCAGATTTAGATATAGCTCCTTTATATACTTTCTTCCGATTTTACGTAAATGGTGTACTAAAGTCTCTGTATATATGTATATTTGGCATAGCGTACTTGATTATGTTTAAGATGACATATTTTAGAAATAGATGGCAGATACTTCATTTTAATTTTATAAATGAGAGCCAGATAAAGTAGAAGACGTATGGTCACCTTATTTAGACCTTTTCATGTACCCAACCAATTTTCTGATAATCGTTGAATACGATTTTTTCTGGTGACAAGCCACGACGATACAGCCACACATAGGCAATGTTTGAGCCGATGTGTGAGAGCTCGTATTGCCTCCTGTTTGTTGTTCATACTATTTCAGAGACTTCAGCAAACACTTTGTGGTATACTACTTATAATTGTACCACTCAGATAGGGCAACCAATTATGTATATTTCTTCCACGAACAACTTTCATAGGATTTGACTCGCCATCAAAGACCCACATAGTCGATTGCAAGTTTGTTTCGGGCTCATACTGATAGATAGTTCATCATCTGTGAAGATATATTATGAAAGTTCTTTGACACATCGCGGTGATATTTATACCCTACACAACTATGTTGTCAGGGTATTATAGCTTTGCGCAGCCCCAAAAGTTTGTAACGCCGCGAAATATTGGTCCTAGACCCACCTTTAAGTATACCGATCGTCATATCTCGACTACCTGAGTCGATCTAGAAATGTGTGTCCGTCCGTACGTCCGTCCGTCTGTCCATTATAATTTGTAAACACGATACAGGCCACAGTTATGGACCAATCTTCACGAAATTTTGCATGTAGGATGGGTTCTGACCAATGAAGACCCCTATTGTTTTTGATAAAGATCGGTTAATATTTAGGGGATGAAATGGACCAAATACTAAATTTTTGTCGGTTTTTGGTCGCTCCAGAGGCCGCAGTTTTGATAAAGATCGGTCAATATTTAGCGGGTCAAATTGACCCTGACTTTTGTGTGAAAAATTACAATTTTTTTATTCTGGGGCGTATATACTTGCTCCTGAAGGACATATACTCGAGATGTTGATAGTATGTCCAAGATGAGTTGTTGACCTTCAAATTGATACCAATTATATGGCTGTATGTACTCCGATGCGGGAGTTATACGTAATTAATTAAAGGTGACTATGTGCATATTATTACTATTACTCCATTAGAGGACGGAAATCTCGCGCTGATCGCTTTGAAATTGTACTTGAAGGTCCGATTATGGTCAAAGACGATGCTTATAAATTTCGGTGAAGTTGAGATTTCATTCAGGGCGTACAATGAACCGAAAACTCTAGAGGCAATTATTATATACAGAACATCACATATTTTACAAGGTGAAGGGGATCTGACCAAATACTTAGAGCGGTTGTTTAGATGATGATCGGTCAATTTTCCGAGTGTCAAATCAACCAAAACCTAAAGTGACCAATTTTTTATTGTATGACGTAAAAATTCACTTCAAGAAAAAACATTTTGGAAAATATGCAAGACTTAGAAAGAGGAGTTGTTGATCTATAATCGGTAAAAAGGGTGCAAATATCACGAAATATTGCCCAGGCTTTTCGTAGTAGTTGTGTAGGTCTTCCTACCAAAGACAATCAATATTGGTAAACATTTTACGAATCCTCCAAAAATTCAGTAAAATTCAGTATTTTCCATTTTAGGTTTGAGGCAAGGCGGAAACATTTTTGCGACAGGCATTTTCGTGCATTTAACAGAGCAGACAGAAGTATCTTCAGGTTGCATAGGCAACCCCCTTAATTTCCTTAAGGACAAGTTTTACAAATAATTTCTTGGTAACAAACCCTAACAAGGGCTAAATAGCTAATTACACACTACATTAGTAACTATTATTAGGTAATTATTACCCTACAAAATAATAAGAAATACTAATAAATATCTTAAAACCTATGTTTTACATTCCTTTTATTCATTTAATACACCATAGGGGGCGGTTTTATATACAGGAACATAGAAAATACCATCTACATCGTAGATATCATAAACTGCTCCCATACGGACCGAGGAGAACTTGGCACCACAGCTATCAGCCACGGCTTGCTTATAGTCAGGGCATTCAATAGCACCGAAATCGTCTAATTCCAATGCTTCAGCATAATATTCGGTTGAACGACCGTGAGAACAGGCTCCAGTAACATCCAATACACAACCAGGTTGTTCCTTGCCGCCATTTGGATAGAAGGCACCAGCTCCGATCGGTTTAAGGAAACCCAAAGTACCACCATTGGTTTGAATAGATTCCACATAGACGCCATCGGTTGCAGACAAACGCTTCTTGGGCTTGTCATAGCTGAACAGGGGTAGGGCAGGGTCCATACCAATGATTGTGTGGATTTTGCCATTCTGAACATTTTTGCCAGCATAACCGGCAACATGGGCACCCAAACTATGACCGGCCACGGTCAAAGTCTCGAAAGGCATATTGTAGTTTTTGTTCAAGAAATCGATCATTTCGGCAACCTTTTTGCCAACCTTGGGTACAGCAATTACCGAGGTGGCATAGTCAACCGAACGAGCACGGGCCCAATCCACAACAATTACATTACAGTCGAATCTTCTTAAGGCAGCGGTACGGATTTCCTTGTTCATGCCGGAAGTATAACTTTGAGTCCAGCCATGGATAACGAAGTATGTGGGTTTTGAGGCATCAAAATTGGAGGCATTAATCGATTTGAGGGTGGCAACAATTTGTGTGCCTTTGGTGGGATTAGCTCTGGTGTAGACGTAGTACTTAACGGGGACTGTTGTTAGACCATAAGTTTCAATATTTTCCATAGCTTCTAAGTAGTTCTCAGCCTCTTCCTTGGACACCCAATCAAAGGTGCCATCAATTCGTGGCACATACCAACCATTTTCACCGTGAATTTGTCCTTCGTTGTCGTCGAAAGGTTGATTGGCAGAGACTAAAAAATTGCAAATATAAAGTATTAAAATTTTCAAACAACGGTCTATGTTTTGTATAGTTTTCAGATTTTCTTCTTACCGCTCAAACAGAAAAGGGCGAGAATCCACAAGAATTTCATTTTGCTGAATGTCATGTTCTTGGACACGCACAATGGCTATTTATACGGATTTTCCATTCTTTGGTGCACAGTTAATATGTTTTGTCAAGGAGTTTTTGATTGTGCATTTAGATTATGTAGTATCACGTCAACCTGATGGTATTGATAAGGCACCAAGACACCCAACGGTGCACAGTGTGGCGTTCCATAGCTGTATATCGGCTCAGAGCATTCAGTAAACAAAATGTATCAACTAGTCCCTTTTGCAGTATATATTTCAGAAAATTGATTTAAAATCCATGTTGCAATAGGGTGAAATTTACAGTTTTGATATAGAATCATATATGTTGATCTATAACTATAACGTTTCCCATATATTTGACCTCTTACTATTTTCACCAGCTGACTATAGATTTTGTAACACTGTGCTGCTCGTGTCATAGATTATATGTGCGATTTTATATTTATTCACTCAAAATCAAAACAATGGAATTTTCAAAAAAATCATTGTCTGATATAAGTTATAGATATAGACTACGAAAGTTCGAAACATTTGGGGTCTTCTATTAAGCTGATAAAGTGTCACATTAATAAATTATTAAAATTTTTCCTTTCATTTGTTTAACTTGCAAAGCTGAGGCAGTAAACAGCTACAAAGAATGGCATATGCAAGCTAAAATAATTAGTTTTCTTCTGTAATTTAGAAGTACATTATGTTGCATTCAGGCATACATATAGAGGAATATATGGACTTGGAAGGCATCAGAGATGATGGTACATATTATGTTTCGTATCGATATTAAGATCTGTCATATTTAGATCACATAGCATTTACTATTCTTTTAATATAAGGTAGATGTTTTATAAAAGAAGAAACCGTCTGTCTTATAGACGCCATATGCCATCAATGGTTTAAATTGAGTTCCGATTCGCTTCAAATAAAACATACACCGTTTCAAAATGTTTACCCTTTGTGAGGGAGTTACCAGCAGGAGATCGAACGTACTGGTTCTGGGTTTTGTAAAAATATTACGATGTGTTAAAATCAAATCAAAAATAATTAATATTGGATTTATACATATTTAGCATTTTGAGAATTTGTAGGGCAGGTACCAACTGGAGTGGGCCGAAGGGTCTCACTTTTAAACTTTATCCAGCCTTTGTAAAAATATTATGACAGTTGCATAAAATTGTAATTTTTTGTTCGCTTTCTATGACATTTTTAAAATATTAAATCTTTATGAAGGAGGTGCTAAGAGAAATGACCGAAAAAATCGCATCCACCCTGACAGATAGAGGGACGGACATTTGTAAATCGACTCAAAATTTTTTGAAACAGATCTGGTCCAAAGGAATATTTCGATGAGGCACATTCTTGCTGCAGGGTATACACTGCAGTAAAAATGTGTGAGGGGTCTTCAGATGCGTCAATTGTTAAATGAATAGATTTTAGTATTAAATAGCGTGAATTTGTTTAAGAGTACAAATCGAGGTTATAAATAATGCCTAAATTTCATCAAAAACTGATATAAACAAATATGTTTTCTGTAAGGATCTTCAACAGCGTAGATTTTTAAAAACTATTTATAAGGATCTTCTTAAGTTTCTACTTTTTTTAATATATTTATTAGTTTTTAAAAATTTGGATTTTTATCATTTTTAAACATGTTAAGAAAGTGATTTAATTTTTAATATTTTTATTGGTCTTTAGAGCGTAAATTTTTTAGGAAATATTTTTTAAGTGAGGATCTAAAAAATATCATCAGAAGCGTATTATATTTTTTAATCTATTTTGTTTACTAATACTAGACATGGTTTTTATATAATTTTAAAGGTCCAGCAATAGTTTGGATTTCTGAAAACCTTATATACAGCCAGCAAACACTGAGATTCTGAAATTCTTCGCAAATTTTTTTTATGTTAAACAACATAAAACGAAGTTCAGCATGACCGAACATTTTACACACTCCTCCATGAGGATGGCATTCAAAATATGTAAAATGAATAGGGGGTGGCGTAGGGGATGATAGATACCAAGCAACGGCTCTGATTGGCTTTAACGAGGCGAAGCCCGGGCTTATCTTGTTCCTCTTTCATCTCAATTGTGGACACTGACCTCCCCGTGGTGTCACCTAGGGTAGCTATTTTCATCATCCGTTTAAATAGTGAGTTGATATGTGCCGCGAGTTCGCCCATACGATCTCTATCGTGACTTCAACAGACGGAAAACAGAAAAGAGGGAAAACATAAATCAACATAAAATTTTATTTTGATCAAAAATATATATACATAGGGTCTTCGGTGAATATTTCAAGGAAACACGAATTTAATATACACTCCACCTTATGATGGACGGTATAAGAAATCTCAAGCGCTAACAGAGGCAGTGGACGAAATTACATTTTTAAGAACAATCATATAATATTTGAAAAATTACTTCTTCAAATGAATATTTTTTCTAAGAATACTTTTGCAAGACCCATCAAGGTTTTCAAAATAAATGTTATTTAAAGCCATCGGAAGCGCATTTTTTTAATACATTGTTCAAAGAACACAAAGAGAGTGATTTTTTTTAATAATTTTTCATTACCATACGAAAGTGGACATTAAAAAAATTATTAAAAAAAAAGACTTGGATTTGTTAAAAAGTATTTTTTGGACTTCAAAAAATATTTTCTCTGAGAGGGTAAATATTACGGACATTTATATTTTCCTAATCGTTAATAATGAAGCCGTTTTATACAGGAAACAAACGGCGGAATCCAAAAGCGCGGACCTTGGAAGTTGTTATATACGATTTTGGCTGCTCCCAAAATAGGATGTCCGATATTAAATAAGAATGTTATATGTATCATATCGAATAAATTTGTTCCAGGGCTATTGATAATATTTGTTCTGTGAACGGTAGTACACAGCTTTTCAGATACATATATATATATATATAGGTCCGTAAATATTATTTAGGCGGACAATGTAAGGGGAACTCATGCCAAAACGAGTAATTCCTAAAGGAATTATTGCTCCCTTATGTCTACACGGCTCATTTCTATGGACTTCATAAATAATACTTGCGCCAACCACAAATGCGTTCTCATTAGTGATAAATTTATAATCGTGTATAAATTAACTAAATTTTAACCAAATCTAAAAAAATGTCATCCTTCTTAATATATACGCATACATAATACACAATTATCATCAATGGTACAAGAACATTTGTAGAGGCTTTCTCATGTTATCTTCCTTACGTTTTTTCGCTGAAGTGAAAAACTAAGGCCTTACAACAACTCTCCAAAACATGGAATAAAAGTAAATAATATGGCGTAAAAAGTTCGTGTGTGGTTATCTTCGAATTGCCAATAAACAACAATAATATGTCAAAAGAAATTATCGATAATCTGAACACTTCAAATTGTTGTGTATAAATTAGAAAATCAAATGTTCTTGTCACACAAAGAATAGATAATAATAGATAATGCCTAAATGAAAACAGAAGCAGTGACAGTGTTAAATATTATTGTTCAATTGCCACTTAAACAAAGCTGATTAGCTAGCTGAATCTATTTTGAGCGAATGAAAAACTAATCTTAAGTCAATATCTTAAAATAACATATGTTTTCTTGTTTAGTAGTACTCAACAACTAGAAATATTTTCTAGAATGTTTATTTAAAAAAATGATTCAGATTAAATTACAACTAGAGTAACTTCGGGTAATGTGGACCAGGCGTCTAATGTGGTCCACCCCCCAGATCTAAGAAAATGCTTGAAATATGTCAATGCCGCCTTGATAAATGTTTTCATAATTAGTGAAAACAAACATCAAACTTGGTTTTTAATAAATAATTGCAATATTGAAAATTTAGTAGTAGAAAATTGTAAAAGTGTGTTTTGAAAATTTTTTAGCACAATAGTCGAACGTTTTTGCAAAATAGTCGAACACTATGTTTTTATCGAATATAAATAAGTTATGTGGTTTTCTTGTTTTCTTTAACAAAAATATACGTTTTAGCTGTAATTACAATCGGTGATTTTTAATTTTTATTAATTTTCGAAGCCGATAATTATTTTTAAACAAAAATATTCAATGTCGTGTAATGTGGACCACTATAAAAAAGTGGGACCTTTTCATGAGGACGAGTTCGAAAAATAGGCGCATTTTATATGCGAGGAGGTATTCTATCCTCTGAAAACTCGATATGCGGAATTAGAGGTGCTTCGGTTGGATAATGAAGCAAGGACCTTCAAAATACCGCAAATGGGGCGGTACCCTTATATGGGGGCTATTCCAAAACATTAACTTATATATTTTTGCATTCATTGTTACCCAAGAGTGCAATAAATTAAAATTTATCACAACCAATCCACAATCTACCTTTAACTTACTGATCCTCATTACCCACACATACTGGTCCACATTACACGCCAAGTTATTTTTATTCGCAGTTTAGAGTTTTTTGAAATACAATGCACTAACATTTTTATAGACAAATATATATAATAATCGACCTGGAATATATTTAGCCAACAAATCTACTATGTTGTGAAAACAATTTGTTTTCATTTTTTACCGTTGTTACGCCCACAATATCAAAAAAAGAAAATGGTGGTCCACATTACCCGAAGTTACTCTACTTTTTCGCAAATTTTTAAAGGATTTTATATTGGAATTAATAAAATGACGTAATGTTTTTTTATATATTTTTCCAAGGCTCTTGCCACTTCAAAATAAGTCAACTCTAAATTGATTCATAAATCGATGCTCAACGCAGAGAATCATTGAAAAGTTTCTAAAGGTCGGGTTTTGCTCAATAGGTAGACAATTTTAATTATTTTCTGGACTTTGTCATAAATGTACCAGTTGTGATGAATGGCTTAATCCATGATTTCTTTTAACTCATACCACTTACTTCAACAGACCATTCGACATTATCGCCTCTGAATGTTATACTTCATTGGCGTATGCAAAATCGGGCTTGCAACATTATAAAATCCCCACATAACAGATCTACCCGTTCTCTTGTTGGGAAACTAAATAGATTCTCCAAAACATAATCGATAAAAGCAGAATTTTTAATGAATTTGTAACGCTACGAAATATTGGTCCTGGATCCACCTCTAAATATATCCCGACTAGCTGAGTCGATCTAGATATGAGTGTCCCGCCGTCCGTCTGTTAATTATGATTTGTAAACGGGCCACAGTTATGGATCAATCGTCTCGAAATTTTGCATGTAAGATGGGTTCTGGTCAAAGAAAACCCATATTATTTTTGGTAATGATCCGTTAATATTAATTTACCAAAAACTTTAGTTTTGTCTGTTTTTTGGTCGTTCTAGAGGCCACAATTAGGCCAGGAAGGGAATCTGGCCAAAGAAAAAGCATGACTGCTATGATGTAGATCGGTAAATATTTAGCTGGTCAACTGGACGCAGACTTTTGTGCGAATACTGACAAAACTTGTATTCTGTGGCTTATATATTCTTCTAAAGGACATAGACCCGAGAAGGAGTGTTTGGCCTTTAAATTGATACCAATTATATTGTTGTATGGACTCCGATGTGGGAGTTATACGTAAATATTTAAAGGTGGTTATGTGTTATGATACTGTTTTAGTTTTACTATTGTCCCACAAGAGGGCGCTGATCGCTTTGAAATTTTACTTTAAGTTCCGGTTATGGTCAAGGATGATGCCTACAAGTTCCTTTGATGTTGAGATGAGATGATATTTAAACAATGAGCCGAAAACTTTAATTTTTGCCTGATTTTATAGTTGCACTAGAAGCTATTTTTATGTGGTGACCAGAATCTGACCAAATACTTAGAACGGCGGCTTAGATGATGATCTCTTAATATTCCGAGGGTCAAAAGTGACCAAATTTATATTTATAGCGTAAATATTCACCTCGGGAAAACTAGATTTGAAAAATCTACCAGGGTTAGAAAGTGGAGATGTTGACCTATAATCGGTCAAGATCGTGTGAATATTGCCAGGCTCAGAATATAGAACCGCATAAAGATAGATTTTCTGGGTATCATATGGTCGGCCCCGTCCGACTATACTGTCCCGCTGACTGGTTTATTTACAATATATTATATGATGGATATCATTATAAACCCTATCATATCCAAAGTATTAGGACCCGACATAAATATATAACTCTTTCAAATTGTATGAAATCGAAGTTAAAAGGTTGACATGAGTATTTGAAGTTTTTCCTAAAGCCAGGTTCAATACTCCTCCGAACGATCAATCGCAGATGCCAATCAATAACACATATTCCCAAAATATACATAAGTAGCATTGTAATATACAGAGCCACAAAATATTTAGGATGGTAGTCTAGATCAAGTTTGAAATGGGTCCTATTTTCAAGCTTGATCTAGACTTGGTAATGGATCGTCCGTTTGCATGGTATTATAAAAATAATGTTTAGCAAAATGTTGGCCATTGTGCGTGGTGGTGCCAGAAGTAGTGGGACGATATTATCTTCGAACTTAAACTACGTTTGGAAGAAATATTACGATGTCCATTTGAGAGTTATCGTACGCCGTCTACGGATAGGCATTTGTAAATAAAATCCAAATTGTCTGAAATGTGGATTTGGTCCAAAGAATAAAGGGATCTAAAGCAATATTTGGATAAGGTAAATTTTTGCCCTGTATATATCCTCATTAGCCATAAGGCTGAGGGTATACATATACAACACAAAATATGCAGCCACAATGTTCTCCACATGAGTGGTCCAAAAGTGAGTGGTCCAAATAAGGTTCCTACTGACAATACTGAGTAATAGTGTTCAAATACCGATCACAAACTATGACAATATATTGGTTGAAAAGTTTCTGAGCTTAGAATTCTATAAGAACAAGGTCAAGATTAAAAAGTCGCTGGCTGAACTTGGTGATCTATGGATATTTTTATAGGTTTCTTTTGGCATGCTAATTTATATTATACACAGTGAATTAATATTCAGATATTCTTTTAAATAGTGATCCTTTTTTAGATAATTGTTAAGATACTTAGAATGATATCAGCTTTTTTGTTCCGAAGATTTGCTTTACCATGACAACCATAAAAACTGCTACATCTTTCCCAACAAAACCTAGAACAATCCAGTTCCACACCTGCAATTGATTAACCCATGCAAATTTCCAAAGTCCAAGTGACTACAAAGAATGTGATAAAAAAACTAAATGATTTAGTTATCTGCTGCACTGATAATCACTTTCTGATAGGGTTAAAAGCGTAAAGTATAAAAGGAAAGAATGCCCATCTGTGCGATATTATTTCGTTTAAACATGAAATATTTCGTTGTATTCGCTTTTTGTGTTGCTGCTGGTAAGAGAAATTATAAAACTCATTTCACTCAACAGAACTGTCTAGAATAAATGTTACTTTACACTAGCTTGTGCCTCAGTTATCCCTGAGGAGGATCGTGTCAACGGTGAAAACGGTTGGTATGTTCCCCAGGCCGATGGATCTTTGGAATGGGTGGACCTCGATGATGCCGAATCTTACTTAAGTCATGCTCAACAGTTCGAGGGTCGTTTGTCCACAAATCCTGTTAACTATTATCTGTACACCAAGTCCAATCCAAGCACTGGTCACGAAATTACCGCAACTACCAAATCCATCGATGCTTCTCCATTCAATGCCAAGAACCCCACCAGAATCACAATTCACGGTTGGACTTCCAGCAAGGATGATTATGTCAACTCCGGTATTCGCAAAGCCTTTTTGAGCAAGGGTGACTACAATCTCATTACCGTTGATTGGGGTCGTGCCCGTTCCGTTGATTACGCCTCATCCGTCTTGGCTGTCCCCGGTGTTGGCGAGAAAATTGCCAGCTTGGTCAATTTCTTGGTTAAAAATTATGGCATGAAATTGGAAGATTTGGAAATCATTGGCCACAGCTTGGGTGCCCATGTTGCTGGTTTCACTGGCAAGAATATTGTCGGTGGCCAGGCTCATGCTATTATCGGTTTGGACCCTGCTCTCCCCTTGTACAGTTATGATAAACCCAGCAAGCGTTTGTCCAGCACTGATGCCTACTATGTTGAATCCATTCAAACTAACGGTGGTACTTTGGGTTTCTTGAAACCCATTGGCAAGGGTGCTTTCTATCCCAATGGTGGTAAGACACAACCCGGATGTGGAATTGATCTTACTGGTAGCTGTTCTCACAGTCGGGCTGTTTCCTACTATGTTGAAGCCATTGAAAGGGACGATTTCGCAACCATGAAATGTCAAAACTACGAAGATGCCGTCGCCAAGAGCTGTGGTTCCACCTATAGCTCTGTTCGCATGGGTGCCGATAAAAATGCCTATATGGTTGCTGGTGATTTTTATGTACCAGTTAATAGCCAATATCCCTATGGTGTTTTGGGTTAAATCGATCTGAATGATGTTTTGTGAAAAATAAATTGTTTAATTAAAAATTGGTGGGAATTTAATATATTGAACTTGGTATTAAGGCTGAGAATCGAATTGGGGTCAAATGTCATATTACAAGTAAATTTAAAATTGTGTCGCATTGACCTAGTACATTGCCAGAGCATCCCTCAATTCCAAGAGAAAATATAAATTAAAAATAATTTCAAGGCGTATTTTGTGAATAGTTGTTTGAAAAGGCAAAGTTTGAGCAAAGTGTACAATTGGGTGAAGCAGACAGTTTCTACACTTCCTTGCCACTCATGAACTTTGAAGCAAAAATTTGCATAAAATTGTATCAAGTTTGCTGGCAGGTCAAGGGTGAGGGTGGGTGAGGATCACTCTTAGTCCGACGCGTCGCGACGGTGTCAGGCTGATTTTTTAGAAATTCATACTAGAACGGCACGAAAAGTGCTAAAAAGTACTAAATGTGGTACCATTTGTATTTGGCGAAAATTTAGAATGAGGATTACACATGAAATGTAGGATAGATGTTCTAAAGGTTTTTTTTGGAAATTCGAACTATATGTAACTAAAAAGTACTAAATTTTGTACTTTTTTCTAGCAAATGAGCGGATAGTGCTAAAAACCTGAAATTTGGAATGCGAATGAATGTTGAGAATGTTGCTCGGTATAAGAAGGTGGTTTTGGACATGTGTACGCATGTATACGAAAAATAGTAAGCAGTACTAAATTTAGTACAAATTGAATTGTGGATAAACCGATAGAGCTTGAATTCTGAAATTTGGAGTCAGGGTCACTGTTGGGGTGTGGGATTAGTACAATTTATGTTTAGGGTAAACCAATAGAGCTGGAATTCTGAAAATATGAAAAAAGATTTCTATTGGATTGTATTTTGTAGGTAGTAATGGAAATTTGTATTGATGCGTACTAAATATAATAATATTCGAAATTATTTGATCCCATAGAGCTGGAATCATAAAACTTGGAATTAAGAGAACTATTGAAGAACGGGATTTGGATGTATAGTACCAAATGTATAGAACCAAATTTGATACGATTTCGATTTGGAGAACCGGTCGGGCTGGAATCCTGAAATTGGGAAATATGATTTCTATTGGAAAGTTTCAACTAATTGGTACTATATTTGGTAAAATTTGGGTAAAACAATAGACTTCGAATTATTAAACTTGGAATTAGTTTTGGAAATAAGTAATACAAAAGAACGATAGGTAATACTGGTACCAAATTTAGTAAACATATAGATTTCTGCTGCGGTCAGAATTGACATGTAGTGTTGAGATATGGAGGTAGTTTTGGAAATTTGTACTATAAGAGACAAAAGGAACTAAATGGCCACTACCTGATATTCAAAATCTCAGGCTGTTGAACGTGCTTAACAGTACTCATTCAGCTGACCAGCTTCCGAGATAGTTTCGGACTCCATTTACTCAGTGGACTCCATTTACTCCAATGTGATATCTTCGTGAAGATAGAAAAATTAAAATCATAAAAGCGCACATTAATAAAAATCGAAATTTGAATGGAGAGAAGTAGCTATGCTAACCGAAACAAACGGGTTTTTACGGCAATTATAAGAATGCATAACCATTTGTATCTTACAATTTATTCTTAATTATGAAAATCCAAAGTATCAACCCTTACACTTACTAAATATTGAAGCGTATAAGTCACAATTTTAATAAATTATTAATGATAATGGTTGGTTAAAAAACTATCACTCATTCAGGGAAGGGATGAAAAGTAGGCATTCTTAGAATATTATTTATAAGTATGTCCATTTATCATATATGACCTACTTATGGCTTGGCATATATTTAAGTACTCGAAATGTGTATTTTCTTGTATGTAATTAGTTATGGAACTTTACTATTGTAATGTGTAAATAATGTGGTTCTAGTTAATTTTCTATGTACATACAAATAAGGCGAGTTTGAAAAGGATAACACCATTATATGATAATTAATGCTATGGAATATTTGCAGGTTTATTGGTGATAAGAAGTATGTTTGTGTTTAAAAACATTCATTTTTAAATCGATAAAGAAAGAACTAGTCAAAGCATTTTTTTTTAAATACGCGACTAAAAATTGCATACCATCAAGCCGATAAAGTCAATTGTAGATTTCATATCTGTCGATGCAATGAAATAGATAGAACTGAAATAGAGATAGGACAGTGTATATAAGGGACTGGCATACAATTATCTAATAATATTTCGTTTAACCATGAAATACTTCGTACTACTCGCATTTTGTGTAGCGGCCGGTAAGTACTGTGTTTTATTGTTTTCTTAAAATTCTGTCCAACGTATTCCAAATAATCCTTCATTTCAGCTTGTGCCTCAGTCATCCCAGAGGAGGAACGTGTCAACGGTGAAAACGGTTGGTATGTACCCCAAACCGATGGATCCTTCGAATGGGTCGATATTGATGAAGCCGAAGCCTATTTGGATCAAGCCCAAAAGTTAGAAGGCCGCTTGTTAAGCAATCGTGTTTACTTCTACTTGTATACCAAGTCGAATCCTAATACTGCCCATGAAATTGAACCCACCACCAAGTCTATTGATGCCTCCCCCTTCAATCCAAAACACCCCACCAGAATCACCATCCATGGTTGGAATTCCAATAGCAATGACTATGTAAACTCTGGTATTCGCAAGGCCTATTTGAGCAAGGGTGAATACAACATGATCGCCATTGACTGGACTCGTGCTCGTTCCATCGATTACGCTACTTCGGTTATGGGTGTTCCTGGAGCTGGTGAGAAAATTGCCGCTATGGTCGATTTTTTGGTTAGCAATTATGGCATGAAATTGGAAGATTTGGAAATCATCGGTCACAGCTTGGGTGCTCATGTTGCCGGTTTCACTGGCAAGAACATTTCTACTGGTAAAGCTCATGCCATTATCGGTTTGGACCCTGCCCTACCCTTGTTCAGCTACGACAAACCCGATAAGCGTTTGTCCAGCACTGATGCCTACTATGTTGAATCGATTCAAACCAACGGTGGTACTTTGGGTTTCTTGAAACCCATTGGTAAGGGTGCTTTCTATCCCAATGGTGGTAAGACCCAGCCAGGTTGTGGAGTTGATCTTACTGGTGGCTGTTCCCATGGTCGCTCTGTCATCTACTACGTTGAAGCTCTTGAAAAGGACGATTTTGCCACAATCAAATGTGAAAATTACGAAGATGCCGTTGCCAAAAGCTGTGGCTCCACCTATAGCTCCGTTCGTATGGGTGCCACGAAAAATGCTTACATGGTTGCTGGTGATTTCTATGTACCTGTGCACAGTGAATATCCATTTGGTGTTTTGGGTTAAACTGCTATTGTTTTGGAATGAAATGGTAATAAAATAAATTTCTTGACACATTGGTATTGTAGTGTTTTATTGGATAGTTTCTCATAATATTTTATAATAGACAATAACTAAGCCTCAGTTTGTCAATCATGTTTATCAGTGGACTTAGTCGTATTGTTGTATTTTAATCATATGTTAGTACTATAACTTGAAAAGTGAATGAAAATGAAAACATTTTAGTACCTTCCGTGTTTAGGTTAAAGTCGGATCGTTAAAAAAAAACCTAACGAAGCAGATTAACCCGACTAAAAATTCCAATGTAGATGTATTTTTTTTGTGAAAACTGTATTCACTTCTATAAAATGGAAATTTTTTTATTGTTTACATTCAGTGCAAAATATTGCTACTGTTTGTTTTGCAAGATAAACAATACTGAATGGTTAATAAATTATTTTAGTCACATTTAATTGGTTGATAATTTTAAACAATGTAAACAAGTAGATATTCAGCAAAAACAATTGCTAGTATTAATGTGAACGTCTGATAGGATATTTTGAACCTTCTCCTAAGTAAAAAATATAAAAATAAATATAAGAAAAATATAAAATATAAGATATATTACTTTACGATGTCTAAACGACGTCATATAAGTACAATTTGGGAAATGCCACGACTCAGTCAAGACGATCGACGTAAAGGTGGCGTGAAAGTCTATTTTTATGATTGGAACACAAAGAAGTTATTTTTTCATGAATGGAAGGAAATAAAATTGTAAGATTATATTTAATTGATTTGTGCGTAATTTTATTTCTTGAATATGGTAAAATGTGTAATTGTAATGTAATTTTTTGAAAATCAGTAAAACGATTACTTATCAGTAGCAATTCATATTTATAGAGCTCGGTGTGATTTTATATTCCACATATTGCAATATCATCATCGAGCGTATGTAGTATAACAGTACTTATACGTTCCAAACAACCAACTAATTTCTATTAGTATAGGTTCTATATCGCTGGCTTAAGTGGCCCACACACGTCAAACATGTGCATACGATCGGTGTGAACCGAAGCAATGTTTGACGTTTGTGGTACGGTATTCACACCGAATTGCCGGTGCGCACACCGATCGAAAGAAATTAAAAATTTTTATTTTTCGTTGTGCGACGCGCACATGTTTGACGTCTGACAAATCCAATACATATGTATTTGGAAGTTTTTTTTGATGTTTTTACACATATTCTACTGTGTGGCAAATAAAAATGTTTTTTTCCCGGAATAAAATAAAAGTATTTAATACATTTATATTAAATAAAAATATTTCGTCTTTTTTCCGTCATCACTATCGCGGTCCATCTCCACGCTTCAAAAATAAATGTGAAATGATGTTTAGTGGATCCGTTTGACGTGTGTGGGCTAGGAGCTTCACACCGATCGAACGCACATATTTGAGGTGTGTGGCCCACTTTAACATGTAAAGGCAATAATTCCCAATTTCACAATTTTCCAGGAGAGACAAAAAACAAACAATCTTTCATTCGAATTAAAATTATTTAAATCTTTAAATGCAAATTTGTTTTTGTATTGTATGAGTACGTCCCTATTTAAATTGGGAAAAATCGGTTCAGATTTACATTTAGCTACCATATACATTTTCGTATTTACATATTTTTCGATTTGCAGCATATCGTACTGAATCAAGTCTAGCATGATGTGTGTTAAGTTTCGTGAATATCAGGTTTAGATTTAAATATAGCTCCTATATATATTTTCGTCCGATTCAATGTAAATAAAGTACCAAAGACCCTTTACATTTTTGATTTACACGCATAGCGTACTAAATTGAGTCTAGAAGATGAGCTAAATTTCGTTTTCAGATTTAGATATAGCTCCCATATATTTTTTCTTCCGATTTTAGGAAATGTGTGAATATAACTTTGGTCCTCCTTTAGGCTTAGCCCCATTAACTCATTTAACGATACCGTCAATACCAACAATGGCAATATCAATTCACTTAGTTTATTTGATTGTTGTATCATGTTCTATGCTCTCCAACTTCAGACTTAAATTAAATTTATTCAAAAATAAATTAAAAACATTTAATTTTTAAAATTAAAGTTAAGATTTTGACGTAAAAATATCTGGCGTTGTTTGGGTTAATTAGCCATAGCCCCTCATATAATGATAACCCCAAATATTCGCTAATTCCTAGCTATGTAATCAATATAGTTCCCCTTTAGACATAACTTTGCAATCTAAATTGCAATTTATATTGCAAAGGAATGTCTAAAGTTATGTCACCTATAGTGAAGGGTATTCAAATTCGGCCCGGCCGTACTTGACGTTTTTATACCCTATACAACTATGTTGTCAGGGTATTATAGCTTTGTGCAGCCCCAAAAGTTTGTAACGCAGCGAAATATTGGTCCTAGACCCACCTTTAAGTATACCGATCGTCATATCTCGACTAGCTGAGTCGATCTAGACATGAGTGTCCGTCCGTCCGTCTGTCCATTATAATTTGTAAACACGATACAGGCCACAGTTATGGACCAATCTTCACGAAATTTTGCATGTAGGATGGGTTCTGGCCAATGATGACCCCTATTTTTTTTGGGGAAGATCGGTTAATATTTAGGGGATGAAATGGACCAAATACTAAATTTTTGTCGGTTTTTCTGGTCGCTTCAGAGGCCGCAATAATGGCCCGAACATCGTGAAATTTTCCACGGAGAAGGGGATTGGGCCAGAGAATAAGCATGCCTGTTTTCATATAGATCGGTCAATATTTAGCGGGTCAAATGGGCCCTGACTTTTGTGTGAAAAATTACAAAATTTGTACTCTATAACGTATATATTTACCCATGAAGGACATAGGCCCGAGAAGTTTATATTATATCCCAGAGGAGTGGTTGACCTTTAAATTAATACCAATTATATTGTTGTATGTGCTCGGATGTGGGAGTTACACCTAAATATTTACACGTATCTCCGTATTCGTATATTATTTAGTAACCCATTATCACTCTAGAGAGCGGAACTATAGCGCTGATCGCTTTTAAATGTTCCATGAGGTTCCAGTTATGGTCAAGGACAACGCCTATAATTTTCGGTGATGATCAGATATTAATTTTGGAATGAAGTGGACCGAAAACAAAATTTTTTGTGTTATTTTCGAGTCGATCTAAAGACCACAAATTAAAGCCGAACATCACAACACAAACCACGGTGAAGGGAATCTGGACAAAAACTGTACTGAATACTCGTAATATTCGGAAAATATGTCAGTGTGAGGAAGAGGTGCTGTTTACCTCTAATCGGGCAAGAGGGTGAAAATATCACAAAATATTGCCCAGGCTCAGAATAAACATCCGCAGAAAATTTGAGTTCCGTGGTAGTTGTGTAGGGTATCGTATGGTCGGCCCTGTCCGACTATACTGCTCCGCTCACTGGTTTTCACTTGTTTTTTAACATCCTTTGTATGATATGTATTCCTTGTTCCAATTGTAAACTGCCAATTTTCATCGATGTTGAATGAGTATTTTATATACATAAAAAACGATTTTTTAAGACCAATTGTATGGGAGGTATACCAAATCCTGGTCCGATGTTTTCAGTTTTTCGTCGCTGGTTTTAATGGCTTAACTGGAAATAAACTGCCAATTTTCATCGAATTTGACTGACGATTATTGAGGTTATAGGCAAAAACGACGCTACGTGTTTTGAGAATTGTTTGATTCCGAAAAAATGTTGCAGATACATGTTCCACCAATTTCCATCCACATATCATTGCTTTTGCGATAAAGAAAATGACAATGTTGAATGGCTAATAAATCATTTATGTCCAATTCTAACATTATGTACGGAATGTAAACAACTAAATATATACATATGTATGTATATATGTTTATTCAATTCATAACATGAAAATAAACGAATGTTATGAAATGACAAGCATTTTTAAATTTGTTTTTAAAAATCATTTTAGTAAAAAAACCCCCGTTAGTGAATGCCATTGTTATTGGTGCATTAATAATTAAATCATATTTCATATTAAACTAAACTGCCCTTATATATAGGACATGGCAATTGTGTCATTTCGTTCCATAAAGTACATACAGTTTGTTAAAGGAACTTAGGAGGAAATTTATCAAAACTATTATCAATGTAAAACCAGTAAGGAAAGTAGTAAAATCGGACGGGGCCGACTATATGATACCCTTCACCACTTTGGGTATATTCAACAGATGAATCCTAACAGACGTCGCATTTTTCAAGGACCAGTAAGATGAAATTTGATCTATAAACATGTCATTCTGCACCCGACTCTAAATTTTTCATTTGGTCAGATATAGAAGCTATATCTAAATCTGAACCGATTTCACGAAACTTAACACACATCATTCTAGACCTAACTCATTACGCTGTGCCAAATTTCGGGCAAACCGAAAGATATTAAGGGACTTTGGTTCACCATTTACATTAAATCGGATGAAAATATATATGGAAGCTATATCTAAATCTGAACCGATTTTCAGGAAACTTAACACACATCATTTTAGACTTAATTCATTACGCTGTGCCAAATTTCGGGCAAACCGAAAGATATTAAGGGACTTTGGTACACCATTTACCTTAAATAGGACGAGAATATATATGGGAGCTATATCTAAATCTGAACCGATTTTCAGGAAACTTAAATCACATCATTTTAGACTCAATTCCGAAAGATGTGCCAAATCTCATGCAAATCTAAAGATATTAAGTGTCTTTGGTGCACCATTTACATTAAATCGGACGAAAATATATACGGAGCTATATCTAAATTTGAACCGATTTTCAGGAAACTTAAGACACATCATTCTAGACCTAATTCATTACGCTGTGCGAAATTTCGTGCAAATCGAAATATATATAGGGACTTTGGTGCACCATTTACATTAAATCGGACGAAAATATATATGGGAGCTATATCTAGATCTGAACCGATTTCAATAGGCTTCGTCCTTGGGCAAAATAAGTGACATATGCCAAATGTCATCCAAATCGGATCAGATAAATGCGACCTGTACTTTGTTCACAAAAATACATGGACGGACGGAAGGACATGCGTAAATCGACTCAGAAAGTGATTCTATGCATATTCTCAAAAGGAGCCATGTTTCTATCTCGTTTCCTTTTGCCTGTTACAAACATATGCACTAAGACATAATACCCTGTACTACAGTGTGGTGAAGGGTATAAATAGTTAAATATTCTGATAGAAAAATTCACAAAAATATATATATATATATATATATTTTATTTTATGATTTCGAAAAATTTTAAACGTAAAAGTCCATGTATATTTCAATCACACCAACTTTTGAATAAATAGATTGATACATTTATATACTTAAATGTATCAATCTATTTATTCAAAAGTATAATTCACGATGTTAGGTTACCACGAGTATTAAACCCCTTTAGATTGCAATTATATTGGCTATAATAAGACAAGTCCTTGACTAAAGTTAAACGGATCATGAAATTTATTCCTTTTCGGTGTATTGTTTTTCCAAACATTTGCTTGAAAATCTACATTTCAGATTCTAACTAAAGATTATCAATTGGCTTGGCTTCTCAACCCCTTGGAAAACCCTAACAAAGGAAAGATAAAATTCATGTGTGGTGGCTTATCACCTGATTTAAATTTAAAAACAAGCAATCAACGATCGGTAAATAATACCAAATATGTCAAGATATATCACTATGATAATAAAAGCAAGCCTACAATATTGTTTTATTGATTTTAACTACTATTTTGAATTGTCCAAATCGCATATTTCAATAGTAATGTCTATATCAATGGCATTTATTTGATTCAAAAATAGTTGAGTTCATGACAGATAATGTTATTAGAATAAAAATCCATTACACGCTTCAAAAAAAGGAAAACTGTTTTATATTATATGAATGGAACAACAACAGCAAGAAAGAAACCATAATTTGGACAAATAGTTTCAGTAATCTTAACTAATATTTTCAAGTGGTCGAACAGATAATTTCGAATAATAATACAAAGACATTTATTTGGCTATTCAGGAAAAAATTGTTTAGGAACATTTTGCACAGATTTCAGATACAAGCGTACTTGAGTGATAAGAAATATTCACGCGATGTCATGATCGGCTAACGGGTGACGCCATTTGTCGAATAGATAGCGTTACATGCCCCTTTTTCGGCCCATGGCAAATTTCGTATAAAAGAGGAAGTATTCGAACGAATCAGTTGTATTATTTCGTTTAACCATGAAATACTTCGTAGTATTCGCTCTCTGTGTAGCTGCCGGTAAGAAAACATTTAGAATAACTGGACAAGTGACCATAACTTGACTTTCTGTTTGCGTTTGATTATAGCCACCGCTGCCGCCATTCCCGAGGAAGAACGTATCAACGGTGAAAACGGTTGGTATGTTCCCCAAGCTGATGGATCCTTCGAATGGGTCGATCTTGATGAAGCCGAAAGTTTCTTGGAAGCTGCTGAACAATTAGAAGGACGTTTGTCCACCAACCCTGTCACCTTCTTGTTGTACACCAGATCCAACCCCAACGGTGTAGAAATCACCACCTCCTCCAAGACCATTTCCGCTTCCACCTTCAACCCCGCACATCCCACCAGATTCACCATCCACGGCTGGACATCCAGCAAAGATGACTTTGTCAACTATGGTATCCGTGATGCTTTCTTTAGCGTAGGTGACTACAACATGATTACCGTCGACTGGGGTCGTGCTCGTTCCGTTGATTATGCTTCCTCCGTTTTGGCTGTTCCCGGTGTTGGTGCGAAGGTTGCCAAATTGATTGATGTCTTGGTTAAGAATCACGGTATGAAATTGGACGATTTGGAAATCATTGGTCACAGCTTGGGAGCTCATGTTGCTGGTTTCACTGGCAAGAACATTTCTACCGGTAAAGCTCACACCATTATCGGTTTGGACCCTGCCCTACCCTTGTACAGCTACGACAAACCCGACAAGCGTTTGTCCAGCACTGATGCCTACTATGTTGAATCCATTCAAACCAACGGCGGCAAATTGGGCTTCTTGAAACCCATTGGCAAGGGTGCTTTCTACCCCAACGGTGGCAAATCTCAACCTGGTTGCGGTATTGATGTTACTGGCAGCTGCTCCCACAGCCGTTCCGTTGAATATTTTGCCGAAGCTGTTGCTAAAGACGATTTCACCACTGTCAAGTGTGAAAACTACGAAGATGCCGTTGCCAAGAGCTGTGGCTCCACTTATAGCTCCGTTCGCATGGGTGCCGATACAAACGCCTATATGGTTGCTGGTGATTTCTATGTTCCCGTCAACAAGGAATCTCCATATGGCAAATTGGCTTAAGTTACTATAATATAGTAGCATGTGTTTTTTTAAATAAAGTAAATATTTTTAAAAATATTTTTGTGTGATTCTTTTTCATCGGTTAGGAGATTGCAAATGTTTTCATGTTTGTGATTTATTACATACTTTTTCGGAGATAAGATATCAGTTACTTAAAGACAATACGTGATGCAGTTCTTCTAATATATATTTGAAACTATTGTACCCATATTGTATGTGTGTGTATTCCATCAAGCAGACAATTGCGGATATAATCTAACCCAACAAAACTTTTTTTGTCAAAAATTAAGCAACAGCAAAAATTATTTATTATGTTATGATTATACCAATATCCCATACTTTGTTAAAAAGGGAGACTATTTGAAAACCCTTTTTAGGTAATTAAAAAAAAGTATGACCTATAACAGTTCGACGACTTATAATGATTTTAGGATCAAGAGTTAATGTTATGCTTGGAAAGTGATGTTTATGCTCACCTATTACAAATTCGATAGTAAGAAATCCTTAATACATGAATGTACTGTAGACATTATTTTAAGTATTTTATCCACAGCCGGAGACATCACGACCGACTTATACTATGCTGCGATAGATGCGGATATGTAACAAAAATTTTTTGAGCACAAAAAATGCTGTCCGTTTAAACCTTTTAAACCCCATGAAATTTTATATTTTTGGCTTTTATAAGCTTTTTTGCTGGGATGTCGAAACCACTGAAACAAATTTCAAGAATTGCAACATATGTTGTCTTTTATGCTGGTTTCATTCTGAAGAAAATGTCTGCGATTTATCAAAAAACACAAGTCCAATTTTGTTTTTTGTTTTTACCATAACATTGCAAATGCTATAAAAATTGCCAAAACGTTCTGAATTCTGCAGGTAGAAAATATATTTTTCGTTGGAAAAGAGAAACCGAAAACTTCATTAGTTTTATACACTGCACCAATAAAGGACAGTATTGCAATTTGTGTGAGTTCATGACCAGTTCAGTTTTGAAATAATCAGCAGCGAATGACTTTGGATTTTGACCGGCTGAGGGTATAAACATGTACATAAACCAGTTAAAGTAGTAAAAATTAGGAGGCCGGATAGGCTTGGTCTAAAATGACTATTTAGAAGCAGATTAATTTAAACCTGCATAAAAAACAACAAGTGAGCGGAGCAGTATAGTCGGACGGGGCCGACCATATGATACCCTACACAACTACTACGAAAAGCCTGGGCAATATTTCGTGATATTTGCACCCTTTTTACCGATTATAGATCAACAACTCCTCTTTCTAAGTCTTGCATATTTTCCAAAATATTTTTTCTTGAAGTGAATTTTAAAGCCATACAATAAAAAATTGGTCACTTTAGGTTTTGGTGGATTTGACACTCGGAAAATTGACCGATCATCATCTAAACAACCGCTCTAAGTATTTGGTCAGATCCCCTTCGCCTTGTAAAATATGTGATGTTCTGTATATAATAATTGCCTCTAGAGCGACTAGAAAATCTGGCAAAATTAAAGTTTTCGGTTCATTGTACGCCCTGAATGAAATCTCAACTTCACCGAAATTTATAAGCATCGTCTTTGACCATAATCGGAACTTCAAGTACAATTTCAAAGCGATCAGCGCGAGATTTCCGTCCTCTAATGGAGTAATAGTAATAATATGCACATAGTCACCTTTAATTAATTACGTATAACTCCCGCATCGGAATACATACAGTCATATAATTAGTATCAATTTGAAGGTCAACAACTCATATTGGACATACTATCAACATCTCGAGTATATGTCCTTCAGGAGCAAGTATATACGCCCCAGAATAAAAAATTTGTAATTTTTCACACAAAAGACAGGGTCCATTTGACCCGCTAAATATTGACCGATCTTTATCAAAACAAGCATGCTTATTCCTAGGCCCGATCCCCTTCTCCCTGTTAAATTTCACGGTGTTCGGACCATAACTGCAGCCTCTGGAGCGACCAGAAAAACCGACAAAAATTTAGTATTTGGTCCATTTCATCCCCTAAATATTAACCGATCTTTATCAAAATAGGGGTCTTCATTGGCCAGAACCCATCCTACATGCAACATTGTGTGAAGATTGGTCCATAACTGTGGCCTGTATCGTGTTTACAAATTATAATGGACAGACGGACGGACACACATGCCTAGATCGACTCAGCTAGTCGAGATATGACGATCGGTATACTTAAAGGTGGGTCTAGGACCAATATTTCGCGGCGTTACAAACTTTTGGGGCTGCACAAAGCTATAATACCCTGACAACATAGTTGTGTAGGGTATAAAAATAACCAAATTAATTAAAGCCAATGTTTGGACAAAGCCCCAATATGAACATACTGACCATGGTTTGGCATAGCCCCCATAGGGGAATAACAGCAGTGGAAATGGGACCAGAATGTAAATCCATATGAATAACTTAACTGAATCCATATGTATAAATAAATGTTTCTTCTTGCATCGACGAAGTAGTTTATGTATATTCAAGATAGCTTCACATTAATATACATCTAATGACCAAAAAATTATAATAAAATTCGTCACATTCCGGATGATATTCGATCCACAATAAATAAACTCAAATTATGTGTGACAAAAACATGGATTTCGGATATGGGAAACGATTTCAAATTATAACACTAAAATATACTCCTAATTAATGCTCATATTTATTGAACTAGATGTATCAGTAGGTTCAACACTATATCATCTACCCAAATCTCTTTTAAAAACTGCTATCAATCATTAGCAATATTTGTCATCTGGTATGGGAAATTTTGCATAAATTTAAAACATTTTCATTTCAGTACCATTATCCCCCTCCGAAAGTTTGCCATTTTCATTTTCTAATCATGCACATCTCTAAACTTTTCCTTCCTTTTTCCCTGTGTTCCCCTATGAACGAATAACTTTCTCTCAGCGTGAAACATATTTTCCCAGTATGAACTGAAAAAAATCTTCAAGTTATGAGAACTTTTGCAAAGAATTCTTTTACTGCATTTCAAGATATTAATGAAAAAGGAAGAAACCAAAAACAATTATTATGTGTGCAAAGCATTTGGTGAACACATAATACCGCCATGGCTTACAGACATAATGAAGGTAGAAAACTTTACACAACTTCTTTGCCTATAGAATTGCATACAGAAGCCAACATTGCCGCCGTCTCCGCCACCACCACCACCACCATGACTATTATCCACAACATAATTAAACGAATTAACTGAGATTTCATATTTAATTACCTTTAATTCCGGGTACTTTTCACTTCCGCCGTTGGTGTGCTCGCCGTACTCAGTTTGTTGTAGTCAAACAAAATACTCATGTGTGCCGTCATAAAATAAGAATAACATCCGAAGGATACTTTTAATTAGATTCTATGGCAGTTATTTAACAGACATGTGAGCATTTTGACGTTTGTTTAGCCTCATAAATGTGCAGCACACCATCATCGTCGGCAATGTGAATACTTTGGCGGGGAGTGGAAGTGTAGAGACTACCATTATAATTTCCGCAATGAAAACGATAGGCAAAGTTGACTTATAATAGATTTTTTTGTTTTGATTAGACTAACTTATGCTTTCACTTTTTATTCCATTTACGACACTTTAATTAAACCTAGGGAAATATTCATGTTCAAAGGAATCAATATATATTAGAGGCCCTAAAAATATGGGAAAGGGGCAACTTTAAAACCATTTTGCTTCTGAGCCTCATAAAATTTTTTTATATTATAATTTTTGTTTATTTTTTAATAAATTTTAACTAATAGTTACAGATGTAACCTTTACCCCACCTTAACATATGGCATACTTTAAGTCGTTAAAGAAAACCAAGATTTGTATCAGAACCTAAAATCCACTGAAACCACTTTAAAAATAAAAGACTCATGTATGAAAGAAAATATATTATGTAGATATATTTAAAACGATTTTTGGAATGCAACAAAGATGTTTAACGAAAGAAAACGATCACTGAATTCTTCCTGCCCTTGCAACAACAAAATAAAAAATTACAATGGCACTCCGAAAATATGTATACTCATCTAAATTCGGTCTTCAACTGAAAAAGCTGAAAGTTTTTCACATTGACAGACACAAGATAGCGATATAAAAAATTCGTTGCGGGTCGGAAAAAAATTAAACTGAAATTTTGCGACCCAAGTTTCCGGGTAGACCCCATATAACGGTACCCCCAAATATTCGGAAATGTTGAGATTTTGTACATGTTTTTTAACCGAATTGGCTGTAATTTATTATGGGATCTTATTGTATAGCAAATTTTGTACTTACAAAGCTACCCCCACATCTCTTTACTTAAAATGATTTCACTACCCAAAATAATCAATATTGACCTCCGTTTTGTACCGAATTTTCTCTTTGTTCACTTGCACAAATATAAATATGTCATCCGTTTGGCTATGTCTGTACTTCTAGAAAACGCAACTACGTAATTTTATGCTCAAATTTGTGCAAATGTTTGTGCAAAATTTGATGTCAATCTGACTACATGAAGAGTTTGATGCCCAATTTACTTGAAATCGGGTGAAAATATATGGAAGCTCAAACAAACACAGGTTAGTTTATAGTAATTTCAGAACGTTTTGTTCCTATCAGCCTATTGGTTCCTTGGTACGTCAATTACTTAAAATCAATATATAATAAAAGGGAGCTATATCTAAATCTGTTAATGATATATTTTCCTATATAAAGATTTTTACGAAACAAGGCAGACATCACTCTAGGCTCAATTCAGTACGTTATGCCAAATTTCGTGCAAATCGAAAGATATATAGCGACTTTGGTGCACCATTTACATTAAATGGGACGAAGCTATATATGGGAGCTATATAGAAATCTGGACCGATTTTCTCGAAAGTTGGCAGACATAATTCTAGACCTAAATGATTAGGCTGTACAAAATTTCGTGCAAATCGAAAGATATATAGGAATCGTTTACATTAAATCGGTTAAATATATATGTGGGAGCTATATCTAAATCTGAACCGATTTTCCCCATTTTAAAAAAGGTTCGTCCTTGGGCCGAATAAGTGACCTGTGCCAAATTTCATCCAATTCAGATCATAAATGCGACCTGTACTTTGTTTACAATTTAACATACACAGACAGACGGACGGACGGACATGGATAAATCGACTTAGAAAGTGATTCTATGCATATTCTCAAAAGGAACCATGTGTCTATTTCGTTTCCTTTTGCCTGTTACAAACATATGCACAAAGACATAATACCCTGTACCACAGTGTGGTGAAGGGTATAAACAGCAAAATATTTTTACTGCGAATTGTCACCCACCTCCTACGAACATAAATCTAAAATTGTTTTATCGATGCTTTACGAGAAGTCTATCAGTACTGCCGTCTTGCGAAAAAATGGATTTCTTCTTCCCCAACCTAATATTATAGATTCCAACTTGTGGTGGAAGGTATAAAAATTAAATTTGTCATTCCGTTTGCGACACCACAAAATACTCACCTGAGATCCCATAAAACATAATGTCAAATCCGCTTAATTGAAATTGTCAAATGAAGTGAGTTTGCTTCAATTATCCGAGTTTTTCAATTAAGCAAAGTCCTCATAATTGATATATGTTGCATTTAAGCGAAGTTCGAATAAATTTTGATCAATAAATATGGTATTAAAATAGCAGTAATGGAGAATAAAGAATTTTCTTCCCAATAGCTTTAAATTTGGAGTCCAGCTCGGTGTATAAATTAGGCGGTGCAAAATGTGTGAAAAAAAGTATTATTAGGTTTATTTTTATACCCTGCACAGCGCACTGAATTAGGTCCAGACTAATGTCTGCGAAGTTTTGTTAAAATCGGTTCAGATTTAGATATAGCTCCCATATATAGTTTTGTCCGATTTTTTGTGTATGATGCGCCAAATTCGCAACATTTGTCCGATTGGGATAAAATTTTGTACAGAGTACTGAATTAGGTTCAGACTGATATCTGCGAAGGTTTGTTAAAATCGGTTCAGATTTAGATATAGCTCCCATATATAGTTTCGTCCGATTTTTTTTTTTGTGAATGATACACCAAACGTCCAATATTTGTCCGATTGGGATTTAGCATGGAGTACTAAATTAGGTCCAGACTGATGTCTGCGAAGTTTTGTTGAAATTGGTTCAGATTTAGATATAGCTCCTATATATGTCTGCGAAGTTTTGTTGAAATCGGTTCAGATTTAGATATAGCTACCATATATAGTTTCGTCGGATTTTTTGTGAATGATACACAAAACTCCCAATATTTGTCCGATTCAGCAAAATTTTGAAAAAAATGATGTGTAATAAGTTTTGTATATTATATATACATACATATATATATATATATATATATTCGTTCGATTTTATGTAAATGATGCACCGAAGGGCCTGTAATTGTTGGATTTACACGAAATTTGGCAGAGTTAATACCCTTAATTGAATATAGAGTGGTAACAAACAACAAATGTTGTATGCAACAGTTGCTCAATTCGGTTCATATGTTTATATATAGCTCTTATATATAATTTTACTCAATTTCATAAATATGGTACACCAAAGAATCCAAGTCTGCCCGTTTGACATGCAATTTTTCATTGATTTCAGAATGGAATGTGTATGGGTTTGTTTCAATTGGTTCAAATATCTATCTAGATAGGACATTTAATTTCGCGCTCTTCAATCTCAATGGTCCTCCAAAGACTCTATGTCTCTTCTATCTACAGGATATTGTATATATTAACATCTCTTGTATGTAACCAAAGGGGTGAAGGGTATCGTATAGTCGGCCCGTCCGACTTTTGAACTTTTCATTCTGGTTTTTTTAATTAGTAATTAGAAGTAAATTTTATGTCGATATAGCCATGTCCGTCTGTTTAAATTCCGACAGAGAGTTTGACAAGGCCTTCAAAAACTTTTTTCCTGATCGTTGCTCAGAAAACCATACAAACTGTAAGATCATACTCATACATATTCTCATATATATAGGTTAGTTCACCAATAGTCGGCACTTTAAGGATTTTCGCTTTTAAAACGTTTAACCATTCCAAGTGCATCTTTTCCACTATATTGTATTTAGCTTCATCTGTTTCGAAATTTTGTTTAATCCCCGATGGAATAAAATTTTGTTTAATTAATTTGTATTAAAGTTGAGTAAATTGATAATAGCGTAAAATAGAGCTGTTTTGCTAATAGCCGGCACTTTTTTTCCAATTGTCGGCATGTCATGTTCCAATACTCGGCATGTCGCAGTTTAGTTAAAAAAATTATATATTTAATCAATTTTTCTGTTATTTTCATTAATCATTATTCAATTCTCGGCATGGTTAAAATATGCATTTCAGAGGTTAAAGGAATTTAAGATTAAAACCATTCAAAACTTGTTTTTGTGTAAGTTAATCTATATTTAGAGCACTTATTTAACATTTCTTTCCAATTTTGAGCCAAAATGATACGCCGACTATAGGAAAACCTTAAAAATATTTGTTCTTAAGTCCTGATTTATATTAGGCGAGTTTACTTGCGGCAATTATTATCGTTCCCTTTTGAACTTGCTTCATGCGTCTATACAAGGCAATTCGTTCAAAAATATTTCTTTTTTCATTTGATGTCAAAACGAATTGCCAGAAAATTGGCGGTACGAGCAATTTTTTTCCATTTCTATTCCCCTTGCCCCTCTCTCCTACAGTCAATAACTTGCTGCAAGTAAACTCGCCTAATCTAAATTGGGACTAAGTGCGGCATCGATAAAAATATCATAATTACAAATATATATTTTAATGATTTTAAATTCTAAAGTGTTCTCCTGTATGTTCTTTATAACTATGAAGAAGATCTTTGTTAAAAAATATATAATTTTAATATAGTTACAAGTCTTTTAAAATCCGTAAGAAACATGAATTATCGCTAGTGTTAAAAACCCTCATTGACAAAATGCAAAACTTAGGTTGAATATACGTACTTAGCTCTATGAAATTTTACACAGAGATAGGTTGCAATATTATTTGTGACACGAAAATATTCACGATTTAAATCCATTTGTGCACATGTTTGTAACAAGAAAAAGGAATCGAGATAGACCCATGGCTCCTTTTGAGAATATGCATAGAATCACTTTCTAAGTCGATGTATGCATGCCCGTCTGTCCTACCCTCCGTCCGTCTGACCGTTCATGTATTTTTGTGAACAAAGTACTGGTCGCATTTAAATATAGCTTCCATACATATTTTTATCCGATTACATCAAAATTATGTACCAAATAACTAAAGTTTGTCCGGACATATTTTACTCGATGTATGGCATTCAATTTTTAAACATTTCAGATTGTTATGTGTATGGGCTGTTTTAATTTAGTTAAAATATTTATGTACTTCATGCAGTCAATTTCATCCGATTCCATTTCAATGGTCATCCAAAGATGCCATGTCTATTCTATCTAAAGGATATTGTACATATGAGCATCTCTTGTATGTACCCAAAGTGGTGAGGGTATCATAAAGCCGGCCCCTCCCGACTTTTCAACTGTCCTCACTGGCTTCATATTGGATTATATATAGTCAATTTTCCCCACATTTATATTTTCCATAACCTATTTTACAACTATTCGTATCTACCCATATTCTAACTTATTTTTAATGGATTATAATTATATGCAATAAACTAAGGACTAAGGTGTTACGGGCAAACTTTTACAAAATGTTGGCGCCATTCACTCATTTTACATACATATGTTTGGAATTGTGCAGGATTTTTCTATTACCTTTTATTTTAAATTAAATTATTTTTTAATCCGTGCATAATCTACATGCATGTTGTATGATTTGCGTTGGCGTGTAATTGAGATTTCCATTAATCTCACTTAATGCCATCAAATGGGAGTTGACATTAAATTCTCCCAAGAGCTGGTGGCAGTCATAAATGTCGTTTGTTGACGGCACCATCAGTGACACAGTGGTAGTTGGCCCATATCTTGGCTAGCAAACGAAGCGGTCTGCTTTCAACGAGTAAACGTTTTTATATTCGTTTGCATGCGCCTAAATGTATGCAAATGTTTAATGATAGTTTTTAAAAGCAGTCACACATTATTAAGGTGACCAGTTTTACACAATTATATTAAAATGCGGGAACTAAAAAAACCAAATAGGGCCAAAGGCGAAACAATAAAAAAAAACATTGCAGACGAATTTAGCATTACAAATGTGTTGTCGCAATGTTGGAGTATATGGACATAATTGCTAACATTAGTTGTGTTCCAGAACCGCCAATATATAACAGTAATATATGTGTCAAAATGTTATATTAAAAAAAATAAAGTTAATATTTCAGTATTACTAATAATAACTGCTATTTTTGCAATATCATACTCACCCTCATCCACAGATGGTCACTTCAATTTTCTGGTTACTTTGTAAATGATAAATGTTGGTAAAATATGGTGTTGACGAACATTTGACGCTCCCTAGAACAGATGTGTGTTTGCGGGCCTGCAAAGCAAAGAAAGAACACAAAGCACAATGAAAATGGAAGGTTTTTCTAAGTGGACGACAAATAAATTTGAAAAATGAATTAACACCAACGTAAAGTGACATTGACATTTGTGTGGTCATGGCAACCATTCATACCATCTACAGGTATTTGGCCCAGTGCCATGAAAATACTAGAAAACAATGACCATTCCAACTTGCTTGGCGATTTACTTTTTCCATTCAAATGTCCTGAGAATAAAGTGCTGAAAGATTTGCAAATGACTTGAAAAATGTTTGGAATTACCAGACATATGATTTATGCATAGATTTAAAATAGAGATTACATTTTAAAATTAATTTCAAACGGCGATTAAAAAAAAAACGATCATGTAATACAAAATCTCTAACTGAATAATTTAAATATATTTTAGAAATAATGACTTGCAATACAATAGATGTATACCACGATATTTAACGTGAATTATTCCACTTTTAAAGTAATAGTCAGGGATGTCCGTATGAAGAAATTTTAGTTTCGACTGTCAAAAAAGGAATAAACGTCGAAAACGGCATATACCTGTACAAAATGTAATTTATTTCAATATTATCACTATAAAAAAAAAAAATTGATAAAAAAATTGTAAACGTTTCTGAGAAGAAAATGTTGAAAATTAATATAAATTTGAGAACACATACGTAATTTCCAAATTTATTAATGGGAATAGATATTTTGTCAAAAACATAAAGTTTTTGTATGTTATTCTGTAACTGTTTCTGACGGACCATATCCGGTAATAGCTGTCTGGTACTATGGGGCTTCAATGCCAATCATGAGTTACGGAATTTCGTCTTAAGTTGGTCGAGCACGTCAATACATCACCATAATGGCATCAGCCCTGATTAATGACATAACCTGTCAACCCGTCATTTCCCTCGAATCCGATCGATCATCGGTAGGTGGTCAGTTAATAAACCATCCGATTTCATAATATCTAAACTTCGAATTTTCCTGAAGCAAGATATTAGAGAGTTTAACAATATGTTATTTTAAACCACTTCGGATAAGAGCCCTCCCAGCCGAGGATGTACTATCACAATTTACGTCGTTAGCCACCTACATAGTATTTGAAGCCTGAAATATAGGCAGGGTGGGAACGGTCGGCAGCCTTTTAAATCGTCCACGCAAGCAACAAATATTTATTATAAGCAGAGAAATACGAACAAGGTACACAAGTCGCTGACAGGCAGAATTTGGGGTGCTAACAAGGAGCCCTTGATCACCTCTAATGGCACTGGTTCAGGCGTTTACTGCAGCGTTTTTCAGGCAGAAATCCTAATATCATAATATAGGACCGGTGACTATATATGTCGATTGTCTGACTCAGAACATAGTAATATACTAGGGAATGAGGGGGTTCGCAGTCGTCCAATCTACCGATTGAGGGATCTGTACAGCCTATTATTGGCTATTTCTTTGGCAAAACCCGTTGAGCTACTGCGAGAAAGTCTGTAACAGATGGTCAACCGAACCTGGATGCAGGATTTCAAAAACTATATGTCAAAAATACTCACGCTGTAGAAATACTTCGCTGTTGTCTCATAGTAAGAGGGAGATAAAAAAATCACATCAAAATGGAACATTAACGAAGTGGATTATTGTCGTCTATGTGGGGATGAAGAGGAGTTTGAAACAACTGAATATGTATTATTAAATTGATAATCTAGCCATCTTCTGCGAAACAGACCCCAAGAAGATCTTTAGCTTTGTTAAAATTCTGACATGGCTAAAATAACCAAAATGTCTACACTCTTTAAACTTCCTCTATCACATTTTTCCCACTTTCCTTTACTCCTTTCCTTCTCAGGTACCCAGGATGAACACAATGGACAAACGTCTCCGAGTGAACGGCTGCAAATGGCAATGCAAATTCGAATATAAGTGATACATAGTGGAATAATATTCCGACCTATCAGAGTGCAACCCTGAGAACTGCAACAGGGTGTCTCTTTGTGAAAATTTGGAGCGGAAACATCAAATGTTGTCGTCAGGTGAGATATTTGTGAACTAGAGAGTGAAGTTCCCGATACCTAACACATGTGGACTAAGACCACACGAGTCGTTGCACTTATTTAACAGTTGAGCAAACCCTACTCATATTTCTCCGAATTCACTGTGGATTCAGCCCATAAAAGTTGCAACCTCCCTGAATTTGAACACATAGGAGCCAGGAACAGATAATCCATAATTAATTTTCCTATTGTATTTCAATTTCTACAACAACCACTAACTCCAGCCTGTCCATCTCCTAGGGTGCTATTGCCAATAAAAATACGAGGCCCATTTGAACCATTAAGAATCCCCATGATATATATGGGTGTCATCTTTCGCTGGAACTCATTAACCACGCAAAACTTTGCCACAATTGGTCCATAATTTCAGACGTGTACACATAACTATATTGATTCATGTAATTGAGATAAGGCGATATACAAATATATTTGTGTAGGGTATAACATTTGATCTTAATTTAATATTCTATCTTGTGCGCACGAATTAATTAAAGTATTATATTATACACAATAACATTTTCTCCTAAAAATAATATTTATTTTCTCATAAAAATATTTCATTAATGCATCGTCTGATTCCATTCCATTTATCACCAGAAACATTTAAAAGTTTTCTTTAATTTCATATTACCATTGCCGTAATTAATTGGTCTATACAAAAATAAACAAATAAACTAAGAAATAGTTTCGTAAATCATTCGATGACGAATGTATTCCTCAGGCATTCTAAAAATATATACTCTGATAATGCTAACATTTGTTTTCAATAAATATAAGAACAACTATGGGCTGAAAAGTATTTTTACACAATACGAGGCATTTTAAAAATTTCGCGAACTTTTAAAAAATATTGTTTTTGAAAAAATACTTTTTTAGTACTCTTAACTTTTAAAACAATTTCAAGATTTATGCTGAATATTTTTCCATCGAGTCAATCCAATGCAAACACTCTATATCTATATATAAGCTTTAGACGACACTTTGCTTACTGGTTGCCCCATATGTTCACAAAAACACTTGTTCAATATGTTGGGTATTGTATTTGTAATTGTTTATCATGTTGCTAAAACTATACTACACTTCTTGCCAATGAATAATATTTATCGAATTTTGTTTTCTTAGTTATTAGAAATCAATTATTTCAAATAGCTTCTGTGAGTGTAAAACAAACACCATGAGCAAATAACAAAATCATGTATCAATCAAAATGTTTATAATTCAAAAATCGACAAGTCCATATTTATCAACATTTATAAAGTCAGAAATATAGAAATTGCAATAAAATTATTTATTATTTATTTATTTACTCGTACAATGCAATGAGAACAGAAACAAAAATATTTTTTGTAAAATGTTTGTATGATGAACAGAATTATTTTTGTTGAAATTAGTAACATTTTATGGGTGGCGTAGGGGATGATAGATATCAAGCAACGGCTCTGATTGGCTTTAACAGTGCGAAGTCCAGGCTTATCTTGGTCCCTCTTTCATCTCAATTGTGGACACTGACCTCCCCGCGGTGCCACCTAGGGAGCTATTTTCATCACCCCATGAAATAGTGAGCTAATATGTGTGGCGAGTTCAATCATAAGAAGTATAAACAAGTGAAAAAGCGTTAAGTTCGGCCGGGCCGAACTTTGGATACCCTCCACCATAGATATACGGGCAGATACTAGAAATGAAAATATAGGGAACATGTCAAAAAGTGGACCTATACCGACATTTCTAAAAACGGATTATGTAAACCATAATGTAAACACAAATACAAATTTCAGAAAATTTTAATGGATAATTATACCTCCAGCCTTACAGCTAATGACGGTGTATACACTTTAACACAATGAAAATGTGCCTCATCGAAATATTGGTTCTAGACCCCATGTTTCTTTGGACCAAATCCGTTTCAGTAAAGTTGGATTTCATTCAAACCTCGCACATCTTATTATTTCTTCCAAACTTAGTTCAAGTTCGAAGATGGGGAATATCGGTCCACTTCTTCTGGTACCTCCACACAGGGGCTAGGTCTAAATGCGGCTATAGTTCATTATCGAACCTTACGTTCTAATTTTTTATCTCGCTATCCTCCGCAGGTGAAATGATTACAACAAAGTCTTAGAACCAAAATTAAAACGCGTAACAAATCAGATAACTATTTTAATATAAAAAAGGGGGTTATATGGGGACTACCCCAAAAAGGGGGCGAATATTAATAATTTTTGGTAGGGAGATTTGTTACCATATACGACTACAAAATACCAAATTGCAGCAAATTCGGTGGATAAACGCGTTCAAGAACCCCAAAATACCGAAAATTGGGGGTATCCTTATATGGGGGCTATCCGAAAAAATGGATCTATATTCATAATTTTTTGTGGGGAGATTTGGTACCTATTAAGAACTCAAAATACTAAATTACAGCTAATTCGGCGGAAAAATACGATAAAAACCCCCAAAATATTGAAAATTAGGAGGTACCGTTGGGGACTACCAGAAAAAGTGGACCTATATTCATAATTTTTTGTAGAGAAATTTAGTACCAAATAGGAACCCAATGTAGCAAATTTCAGCGAATTCGGTTGAAAAACGCGATCAAGAACCCCAAAATACCGAAAATTGAAGGGTACCATTATATGGGGGGTACCAGAAAAAATTGACCTATATTTATAATTTTTAGTAGGTTTATTTGGTACCCAATAAGAACTCAAAGTACCAAATTTCAGCGAATTCTGTTGGAAAACACGCTCAAGAACCTCAAAATACCGAAATTTGGGGGGTACCCTTACATGGGTGCTGTCCGAAAAAATGGGCCTATATTTATAATTTTTAGTGGGGATATTTGCTACCCAATAGGAACTCAGAGTACCAAATTTCAGCGAATTCGGTTGAAAAGCACGCTCAAGAACCTCAAAATACCGAAAATTGGGGGGTATCCTTATATAGGAGCTATGCCTAAACGTGGACCGAACTTGACCTGCCTGCAGACAAAAGACGACTCTATGCAAAATTTTGGGGCTCTATCTCAATTCGTTTAGACGCTAGAGTGATTACAACAGACAGACGGACAGACGGACATGCATAAATCGTCTTAGAATTTTACGCTGATCAAGAATATATATACTTTATAGGGTCGGAAATGAGTATTTCGATGCGTTACAAACGGAAAAACACAACTAATATACCCTCCATACTATGGTGGAGGGTATAAAAATGGGTTGAGGCGTCGGGTTAGTTGCAAAGAAAAAGAAAACCAAACCCCTTAATATTGACGACCCCCGCAAACGTATAAAGGACCACTATCTGCGAATCTGCACTTGGAATGTGCGCACGTTGTACAGAACAGTCGAAGTGTTCGCTTTGGCGGATGTACTCAAGAAGTACAACGCCGATATTATTGCGATGGAAATCAGATGATTACTCCCTGTATTATAGCTGTCATGAAACGAGACATAAATTTGGCTGCGAATTCACTCCAGTAGATGAGCGAATTGCTATTATCCGTTTAAAAGCGAAATTCTTCTACATCAGTTTCATTTGCGCCCAGGCTCCGACCGAAGATAAAGATGAACAGACCAAAGACATATTTTACGAGCGCCTAGAAACAGCATATGACCGTTGCGTGAGCTAATCGAGATGTACAGGAGTCAGAATGAAGTCCGAAAATTATATCAACGGGTAAAACACCAAAACGAAGGCTTTGGTGCAGGCACATCCTCCTGCAGAGATAGAGAAGGAAACCTGGTGACAGATACAGACAGCGTGCTGAGGATTTGGAAGGAGCATTTAAAAAAAATTCTGGTATCAAATAGTAGTAGTGAAGTGAATACCCAAGAACCAATAATAGATGACTGTATAGAGTGTATACTACCTAGCCAAGATGAAGTCAGAATAGCAATCAATCGGCTGAAGAACAACAAAGCAGCAGGAGCCGATGGGTTACCAGCCGAACTATTCAAGACTGGTGGCCAGATGTTGGTCAGGAGCATGCACCAGCTGATTAGTACAATTTGGCTAGAAGAATACATGCCCAATGATTGGAACCTCAGCATCCTGTGTCCAGAGCACAAAAAAGGAGAACGACTGAAGCCAATGGTCAATGACATTATTGGATCATACCAATGTGGCTTCAGACCTGGCAAATCCACCATTGACCAGATTTTCACTCTGCGCCAATTCCTGGAAAAAAACCCACGAAAAACACATCGACACATTCCACCTATTCGTCGACTATAAAGCCGCATTCGACAGCCCTATCCGTTCAGAGGTGTATAAAGCCATGTCTACGTTTGGCATACCTTCAAAATTAATTCGACTATGCAGGATAACTTTAACAGGTGATAGTTTGTCGTGTGACCTTTTTAACATCCTGCTGGAAAAGGTCATACGAGAGGCAAAAGTGAACAGAAATGGCACACTGTATACCAAACAACACATGTTACTCGCCTACGCCGATGAGATCGACATAATGGGTCGAACATTGAGAGCGGTCTGGTCTGCCAAAGTAGGTCTGGCAGATCAAGCTGATGGTATCACCGCGCAAGGCGTCCAGTAGTCTTGGATCAACTGTGGAAATTGAGAACAACAGCTTCGAGGTAGTCAAAGATTTTATATACCTTGGTACCCCATAAATAAAACGAAAATAAAACGACATCAGTTTTGAAATTCGGAGGCGGATAGTGATGGCCAACCGATGCTACTATAATCTGAGCAAACAACCCAAAAACAAGGTCACCTCCCGCCAGACCAAACTCACACTCTACAAGACGCTGGTACTACCCGCGCTTTGGGACTTTGGAGCACAATTTACATAAAATCGGACGAAAATATACATGGGAGCTATATCTAAATCTGCGCCAATTTTGACGAAACTTAGCACACATCATTCTCGACTTAATTCAGAACGCTATGCCAAAATTCGTACAAATCGAAAGAATATAAGGATTTTGGTGCACCATTTACATAAAATCGGACGAAAATATAAATGGGAGCTATATCTAAATCTGAATCGATTTTCACCAATTTCAATAAGTTTCGCCCTTGAACAAAATACGTTAGATGTACCAAATTTCATCCAAATCGAATTATAAATGCAACCTATACTTTGTTTACAATTTAACATCAACAGGCGGACGGACATGCATAAATCGACTCAGAAGGTGATTCTGTGCATATTTTCAAAAGGAACCATGGGTCTATCTCGATTCCTTTTGCTGTTACAAACATATGCACAAAGAGTGGTGAAGGGTATAACAATTAAAAGACAATTTCACATTTCCAACTAGTTCTTACAGGATAAATACCAAATAGAATCGTAAATAAGAAACTATTAAATAGACAATTATGAGATTATTATAAATGAAAACATTCAATCATTTATTACAACCAGAATGCCATAAACACATCAACATTGCATGCATCTTCCTCGATTTGAATGAGAATCAAAATAAAATTTACAAATGATTTTATTATTAATCAAAATATACAACAAAAGTCGTCTAGAAAATTTATTATGCAAATAAAAGGAAATATAGACGTAAATGATTATTTTTCTGTTCTCAAAAAATTTTAATATTCAAATCATTATGTGAGGCGGGCGTTTCATACTTTACATTTCAAGAATGATATATACAATTTTATACATCTCTAAGTGTTTTTTGTGGTTGTCTCAATGTCGTTCGTGGGAATAATTAATTTAACTCAAATATAGATTCCTTTGCATTTAATTGTGAGTAATAAGATAAAAGAAATTAAATTGCCTTTGAAGACAAGGACATCAAATGAGACATCATGAAGTCACCAGAAGCTGTAAATGGTGGCTGTGTTAAACTTTATTTTGGCAAACATAATTAATAATAAATAACTCCTTCCAAAGTCTTCAGACAAGTACTTATGTGCGAATATAACATAAATAAAAATAAATATAAATTCCTTTTTATTCTCGGGAAATAATTCTAATATAAATTATATTTGATATTGTATGTCATAATTATAAATTATTGAGAAATATGTATTTCTTAAGAAAAAGTGTAATTTAATTGTAAACATCTATTTTATTTCCTTCAAAGTAATAGCGGCACACATAAAATTATTACCCATAGGAAGCAACATTAAATTTGTGATTTACTTTGTATGTCCTCAAAATAGTTGTTTAAGACCCCTTAAAGTAAATATATTCTTGATGAGGGAAACATTCTTACACGACAAATTGAGATACAGAGCTGACTATGTCAGTGTCCTTTGGTTGAGGAAGATGGAATTTATTGATAATCGTTTAAAAGTTGCATAATTTGGCAACGATAAATAAGAAACCCTACCCAACCGATGTGGATTTAATTTGACATTATGGATTCCACATTTGTAACATAGTTTATAACTGATAGATTTCTGGTTGGAAGGGTGACATTTCGCAGTAAAAAAATTATTTTGCTGTTTTTTTTGTTTTTGGAGTTACAGGGTGTTAAAAATGGAAGTGAACAAAGAGAAAATTCGGTACATTTTACAGGTTTACTTTGACATAGGCGAAATTGTGAATGGTTCTGATACTGTAACAGCCAATTATGTGCAATTTTGGTTTCGTAAATTCCGTTCTGGAATTTTTGATGTTAAAGATGCACCTCGCACAGGTAGGCGAGGTGATATAAGCAACATAAAATTTTGACACATATATTTGATTTATTACTGGATTTTATTGTATGTTGATCGATATTTTTTTCAATATTTTTAGAACAAGCTCCATCAACAAGTTACCTTCACCATAGTATGGAGGGTATATTAACCTTGTTTTCCGTTTGTAATTCATCTAAATAATCATTTCCATTTTGGGCTTTCAAGCTTGTTTTTTCAGCCGATTTCGCTGAAATTTGGTACATTGAGTTTTTATTGCCTAATAAAGTTCTCTACCAATTTCCGGTATTTTGATCAGTTTTTCAACCAAATTTTCTGTAATTTAGTATTTTGTATTCGTATTTCGTAAAAAATCTCCCTACAAAATATTTTGTATATTGACCCCCTTTTTGGGGTAGTCCCCATATAACCCCCTTTTTACACCCTTCACTTTGGTACAGGGTATTATGTCTTTGTGCATATGTTTGTTACAGGCAAAATGAAATAAGATAGACACATGGTTCCTTTTGAGAATTTGCATAGAATCACTTTCTGAGTCAGGTCGCATTTATAATCCGATATGAATGAAGTTAAGTACAGCTCATTTGTTTGGCCCAAGGACGAACCCTATTGAAATTGGGAAAATCGATTCGGATTTATATATAGCTCCCATATATATTTCCGTCCGATTTTATGTAAATGGTGTACCAAAGTCGCTATATATCTTTCGATTTGCACGAAATTTGGCACTTCGTATGGAATTAAGTCTAGAGTGATGTGTACTAAGTTTCGTGAAAATCGGTTCAGATTTAGATATAGCTCCCATTTATAGTTTCGTTCGATTTTATGTAAATAGTGCACCAAAGTCCCTATATATTTTTCGATTTACACACAATTTGGCATAGCGTACTGAAATAAGTGCAGAATGATGTGTGTTAAGTTTCACGAAAATCGGTTCAGATTTAGATATAGCTCCCATAAATATTTTCGTCCGATTAAATAGAAATGGTACACCAAAGTCCCTATATATCTTTGGATTTGCACGAAATTTGGCATATTGTACTGAATTGAGTATAAAACGATGTCTACTAAGCCTCGTAAAAATCGGTTCAGATTTAGATATAGTTCACATATATATTTTTATCAGATTTTAACTGAATGATATGTGAAAATCGGTTCACATTTATGTCTTTAGTGTGTGTGTGCACTAAAGACACAAAGTTTGTACGATTAACACACAGTTTTTTTTTTGAAATCGGAAGTTATAGCTTTTTTAATTGGTGCAGATGCAGACACAGCATCGATATATGTATATAAATAAAATCGATTTACATAAATTTGTCTCATTGTATGCAAGAAACTCTAAACTTGCCAGAATGAAATGAATTTTAGCACACATTCAAGCTTGTCAATGTTCTTTCGAAAAGGCGGAGTCTGTTAGGATACATATGTAGAATATACCCAAAGGGGTGAAGGGTATCATATAGTCGTTCCAGTTAACTGATTTGTTCCGTGTTTTGGAGTTGGCTCCAAGTTTATACCCTACAAAATATGGGATTCTAAAATGCATTAGTATGTCTCATATAAATTTGCAGTATTTTCAGGATCTTTACACATGCGTTAATAATATAGGTCAACATTTTGGTAAAACCCCCATTGAAAATTCTGATTTTTGTATTTTGTTCACAACAATCGATTGGTAGAATTATCGATATATGTCCACTTTTTGGTATGTTCCCTATATTTTAATTTCAAGTATCTATCAGTATTTCTATGGTGAAGGGTATTCAAAGTTCGGCCTGGCCCAATTTAACGATTTCTTTTCACTTGTTTACTTTCAAATGTTTCCCTAACTAAGTAACATTTGTGAAGATTTTTTACTCTCTCAAGAGAAAATATTGGAAATAGTTTTTTGGCACCAGCAAGAAAATAGATTGTTCGCATAATGCTTGCGTCACAGCCCATGAGACCTATTTTGGGCACTGCTGGTCTAAAATAAAGTTTGTCGTTTACTTGCTTGCTTGCTTGTTTTTTCACATCATTTATCTGACACAATTTCGGCCTAGTATTATTTATCTATTATTTTATATTAAAATATGCCATTATATTTCATTGGCTTGTGATTGTCTTAATAATCGATAAAAATAAAATATTTCACGTTTCTAAATACCTACGAAGGGATTAAATATCGAAACTTAGATGTTTATGCTCCAAACATATATATTTAACTTTGGGACTTAAAGGATTCAGTTTACTTTATTTTTATTAAATGGATAAAACATAGTATGTTTGCAGTTCCGAAGAAAATATTTCTGTAAGTTAGTTGGAGCAAGTAATTAAAACGGGAATGTTTAAAAACAAATTAAAATTGTACGTGCAAGATTTACAACATTCTTCTAATAGATTAAACTAATACAGTTTCCACTTATTTTTTGGCTCAATATTATATGGAATTATTAACTTTAAAATCCTAACATCCTGTAGAACTCTTACAGCAAATGGTATTCGGTGTCGAATGAGTTTTGAAACTCGTCAAAATTAGGTTGATCATACGCCATAAGAAACCTTTTAACTATTGAAATTTAATGGATTTCACAAATGAACATTAATGCCTACACACCATTCAATTCCTGGAAATCAATAACTTTTATGAAACGAAATATAATTGGCTTAAACTAAACTTCAACATAACCGCATAATGTGTATAGTAATTTTTACGGATGCCTGCAGGCGGATTATGTCGAATTGTTTTTCTTTCGCAACACTTTTACGGATGCCTATAGGCTTAGTAGTATTAAAACAAATATTGATTTTTATGTTTATTTTCCTTACCATTAATTTTACTAGTATTAAAATTTTGTATGTAGTGAACGACTGATGCTAAAGGGTATTTTGCCTTAATTAAAAATCGACATAAATTTACTTTCATAAAAGAAAGGGTATTGTGAATATATTTATGTGTGTGTCGTAACTAGGGATACTTGATTGTAGAGGAGTTTTTACATAAACTTTATTGATGATACTATTTTTTGACTCATTAGTTTTCATAGCTTTTTAAAGAAGATACTGCTGACCGATATTGGGGAAATTCAGTATGAGGGGAAATTATATCACAAACGATAGTTCAAAATCTGATTTTCCAAAGTCCATGCAATATGATAACGCACCAGCTCACACATCGCTGATTGTTCGTAAACAACTCGTTAGCATGCCTCAAATATCGTATTCCCCGGACTGAAGACACCAATTAAAGGAAAGAGTTTTACTACAATTGAAGAGATAAAATATAAATCGAAACAGGCGCTGTTGGCATAAGATGCTGGCACAAATATATCTTATCTGAGGGGGTTTGTCATATATGCGACAAATAGTTATTGATGAAATCTATTAATCTATTAGGTTGCTTAGATCCAGGGTGCGAAGAATGATTAAAACACACTCTTTCTCACGAGTGCTCACGGGCGAGAATTCGAATGTTTTCAATTTATCGCGAATATAGTTACAATAAATGCACAAGCATTTGCATTCTCTCGCGAATTTTCACATTGTACGAAAAATTCACGGACGATAAAATTTCGCTGCAAGCGTCGTCGATTCATTCTTTCGCGAGCATTCTTTGCTGAAGAATATTCTTTTAAAAAACACAAAAAACAAATGTTCGTGAGCGTTGTTAAAGGCAACAACAAACAAAAATGTCATAAAAACACACACAAACAATGAAAGAATGTGTGTGGAATAGCGTTCGGCAACAAATCCATATGCATTTGTTTGTTCACACAGACACAAAGTGTGTGAGAGTAACTCTTGCTCTCTCGAAAAACTTCGTCTGCAATAATACATTGCTACGACCAAAATCATGAAAACAAGCGATAACACATCCGGCTTCATCAACAGTTGAAACGAGACTGATCGGTGGTTGTTTTCTTTCACGAACGTTTGTTGTTATTGTTGTTGCCGTTTTGAGCATTCTCGAGAATTCGGGAATGTTTATTTTCATTCGTGAGAGAATGTCAGAAAGAATTTCACCCGCTAAATATTGACCGATTTTCACGAAATGTGGCCTCTAGAGCAATCAGAAAAAGGCAAAGGTAATGTTTTTGGTACATTTCATTCCCTTAATATTAACATATCATTACCAAAATAGGGGTCTTCATTGGGCGGAAATGGACTTCCATGCACATTTTCGTGACGATTAGCCATAACTGTAGCCTGTACTTTGTGTACAAATTGTAATAGACAGACGGACACAGGTATAGATCGACTCATCTAGTCGAGATATATAGAACCTATATTTATATAATACCCTTAAAACATATTTGTGTAGAGTTTAAAAACTTTGCAACAACTTTTTCAACTTTCAATGTTTGGAGAAACTGAGCCATTTTTCGAACTGAATGGCGAGTGATTTTGCCATTTCAGCCAAATATTTTATAATAATAAACCAATTTGCCATTTTTAGATCTTTTATCCACAGCTTCACAAAAAGTTGCCAGTACTTGTCCACTTTTATTCTTTTTATTATTGAAACATATTCCTAAAAATGTAGTAAAACCCCGTTTATTGGATTACGTTTACGTATATGATTTACTATATTAAAAAATAACTAGATCCAAACAGGAATTTGACCGAGAATTCAGTCCCACTCAATTTTGAATACTGTAAAGAATTTTGTTTTATGTTGAATATCAAACATAAATCGTGAGATTGCTGCTTCATCTATATATCAAAATAGGGACCGATTCGCTTCATATTTGTTCTTAATAATTATTTCATCTGTAGCCCTCCAACCTAGCAAATTTATTCAGTCTCCTTATTTCTTAAAAGAAAGAAAAATATTTTGGGACATGTTCACATTGTGGTACAGGTATTGCAGGGCATGTTATGAAAACAAAAAAAAAAAAAAAGATTTCAATTAAAGCTACGACGTGTTTACCGCAGTGATAATAGAAATGCAAATCTCGTGATACCTTTTTTAAAAAAAATATGTATAAACATATTCGCTTCCAGGGCGAGAAATTACTTCAAGCAATTCCATCATCTAAAACAAATGTCTTCGCTTATATATTGCATGAATGACTTTCACTAATCCTCTGGGGTTTTCCGCTTCCTGCGCATTCTGCGTTCCTTTTGACGATGATAAATTTCGTAATTACATTGTGGTTGTACATAAATACGCACAAAAATACTGCAAAGTTGTTATAAGCAAGAAAACAAAGTCTTATCTGTTCTATATTTACTGGGCGTCCAACTAAAAATAGATAAATACAAATTGAAGAAAAATGTTTGAAAATATTTATTTTTTTCTTTCTGCTGTTGTTGTTAATTTATGTTTCCTCTTGTTTTTGTGTGACAATTTGTTTAATTAAACGCTCCATGACATTTCGGTCAAGTGACAAATTTACAAGGCAACTGCCAATAAGCATAAGGGAAGCCATACCCCCCATCTCCCAGCCCATGCAAACCATCTACCACCGAGTAATCTTTCCAAAGAGTCTGTAATTTGCAAATGTCAAAGACATCAGCCAGCCACCATAAAAATGTCAATACCACAGAGACCAAAAAATTTTTACTCTTTTATGTTTTGCCCCATTGAATTTCATTGTCGGTTGGTTGGCGTATTAGATAGAAATTTGAAGACCATTGTTTATTCCTTAACTTTAGAAGGTTTTGTCTTGTTTCTCTCGTTGTTGATGTTGTTGTGTGCTATCGACAATTTGAAAAGTGTAAAGGATTAACAAGAAGATCTTTGATATTGTGGATTTCAATTGATTCTGAGAAATTGATAAATTGATGTTGATGCGATTCAATTGCTGAAATTGATACTGATTGTTCGCAAACAATACAAGCGCGTAAAAGAGCTGAGAACTCTGAATTTATTTGATTTTTTGGCAGAACAATGGTAACAAAATATGACTTGAAAATAAACTTCGTTTTAAAATTGACGTTATAAACGATTCTGATAGAATTTCTTTAATAAGCACGGTGTTTTAACGACGTGTGAGATACACTTCACCACCTGCAGGGCCACGAAATATTCGCAGAAATCTTATAATGTGTATCAACTCACACAACCACAATAGCACTCGTAACATTTAACACAACCATTTGAAATTTAACATAGAAATTGTAGTTTTTCCAGAAAACCGTTATTTATGGAAAAATTAAATGCAATATTTTTCTATCTTTAACGAAACCTATATAGTACACTCTTTCTAAGAGTTTTGAAAGAAAACATTGTTCAAAAAATTTTACCACAGTCCATGTTTTAAACCATTATTTATGTGGGAGATATTAAATCTTTGAGGGGGTCATGTTCTCAAATTTTTCTATTATTATTACCACAAGCTATATATGAAATTTTACATAAAGTTCCGATTATGGTTCAGGATAACGCCTATTATAAAAAAATGCTTTATAAATCACTATTATAAGCCGAATATCAACAATTTTAAACCGGGTAGAGGATTTGGCCAAGTAATTAGAGGGGCAAATTATAACATAACCAAATTTAAATTTTCACTCCGAGAAAACTTTGTTCGAATAAGATGTCTGATAAGAAAATGGATCTGTTGTTAATCGATAAAGAGGGAAAACATATCCCGAAATATTGCATAGAAAATATTGCATATTGGTTATTGAATATTGGTTAGAGTTCAGTGGAAGTTGTGTAGGGTATCATACCGACGATACTGCTCCGTTCAATGGTTTAAACTTCTTATCCGATTCTATCTAAATACTGCAACAAAGTAAATGCTTGGTAGAGCTATCATGGTTACGATCAAGAACGGACTGTCGCTCTCAGAGCGGCAGGCAAGATAAAATAAAAGTAATAATGTTTGGGTAATGTACGATTTTTTAAGACGTGACCTTTGTACATGATCGACCGCACTTTGCATCGAACAGACGTTTTTGAATATTGTTATGACACATAGCCAATGTACATTCAAATCACTCATTTGGGACGTAACTGCTTCGGTCGTGGACTAAACTTCGGTGAGGTAATTCATTGAATTGGTGGTGTATTATCTATTTTAGGTGCGTTGCACTTGTATTTTATTTGTGACTTCTTGTTGTGTGAATACACCAGGGACGTATGCAGGGAGGACCAGCGGACCCGGCCCAGTCGAAATGGCATGTTTCTATAGTCGGGGTCTCAAATGAGCAAAACATAAATTATATATTCCATAAATTTACTTAATATATACTTCAATAAAGGGAACATTTCAATTAAATTGGTTCGATCGCTTTTCTTGGATTTAGCAAAAGGTGCCTTTTGTTAGGTCTGCATCTTATTGAGGGCGAAAAAAGGGCAAACACCCATTCGCAAAAGTAAATATGTCGCACCATTTTAAAGATTGAAAAGATTTCGGAAATTAGCTCATTCTTTCGAAAATTACCAATTTATATATTTTTGTGATCTCAATAAATTATTTTATATGTCTCTATCTTTTCAAATAAATATTATTTATATTTTTTAATACACATATACAAATTTGACATGTGTACAAATGATCTATGTTAAAATATAACATTGTTTTATAACTTAATCTTCTACTCATATTACATTTAACAGCCCTACCTAAAATTCAACTGCCTCGTTCGAGGTTTTTCACCACAAAAGTAGAACACAGTAGGACGTATACAGGCATGTGACAGATTCCGATAGGAATGATTTAAAATTCCGACCTTTTTTACTTTTTTCTGATTCCAATCGATTTGATGAATTTTTTACTCGAAACCCGTTCCTGATCTCCAGGGATGGTCCGTGTAACGAATTTTTAAGTTTTCGACTGTCAAAAAGTTTTAAACGTCGAACACGTCATATACCTGTATAAAATGTAATAAATGTAGTAAACGCCATTTATTTCAATTTTATCGCCAGATACAGTTATTTTCATGAATATATATTTTTACGTATATCTGATTATTCCTTCATAGTCCTGACAAAAAATTCTAAACTTATTTGAGATTTTTTTTCAATTTTGATATGGGTTTAATTAAAGCATGTGTAGTTTCCATATTGACTAATGGAAAAACTCTTTTGTCAAAAACCTAATGGGTTTTCATGGGTTTCCGACGTTTCAGGCGTCACTTTTTCTGACGGACCATCCCTGCTGATCTCAACTAAAACTTTCAAACATATTTTGAGAAAACAAAATGGCGTTCTTTTTGTAAACTTTTTACTAGAGAAATTTGGTCGAGTGAAAGTGGTAACTAGGAGTGCCAATTTCTGATTGGATGTTGTGTTTATTTACTATAAAGTGATGTCAGAGTGTTTTTACGTGTAACGTTCTGAAAAAAATGCAAATCAAAAGAGGTTTCATTCCGAAACAAGCTTCGTTTTTCGTTTTCTAAAGAAGCTGACTGCGGAATTTATTCCGCTTTCGATCGAATTTAATGTCTGTGACATGCCTGATAAGCAGAAAATTTTCCATTTTTGAAACTCTACCCTTTTCGGTATTTTGAAGATTTTAGTAACATTTTCCAACAGAAGGGACTGTAAACATTCCGGGTTCTTGAATTAAGATAAAGAGAAAATTTCCGATGTTAATCAAATTTTTGACATAGCTCCATAGTGTCGAGTTAAATATTTTTTTATAAAACTTACAAAATTGTGAAAGTTTTGAACATTAGCTATTGTTGTTGTTGTTGTTGGTTTTTTTTAAGATAAGGTTTTCTATATACAAGGTATTATTTGAGGTTGCCTTCACTGGTCATGACGATAACTAGCGTATAACATTATAACTCTTGTTTTATTATTTCCCACAAGTTTCCACATTCGTAAAATAAATATGTGCCTCACTAGTTAATCCCTTGCCGCACAGGATTTATTCACACAAGCACAAATCAACTCAGATAATTCTATTAAAGTAGTTTTTATAAATGGCTGAAATATGTTCTTATTTAAATGCGCTAATGGACATTTTGTAATATATTACACACGTTTCGCCTTGACATAGAGTGTATACGTACACTTCTAATTCTCTAAAAACATATGACCTTGCAACAACGATCACAATTGAAAAAAAACGCACATAAAAATATGTTCCAAACAAAATAGAGCTTAGATGAAGATTTTATCAATGATAAATGTAAAAGCAGTTATGGCTGTCCTTAGCGAAATGACTCAAAGGTAGTTTTGCTAAAAATGTTATTTATTATTTCTATCATATATTACATATATACATTTTTGTTTATTTTTTGTTACATCACTATTTAGGATGATTTATTATTATGCACTGATGTCTATTCGAATGACATTTTTGTTATACTAGAGGTTCTGGTTACCTGATTACGCGTATTATTTAACAAAATCAGTTTGTGTATACATTCATTTATCAGGCCAAACTAAACTAAACAAACTTTTATTCTCCCTTTTCAGATGACTATATGTATCAAATATTTGCTACAACTAATGAAGTCGTTTATTTACTTTGTCAGCAATTCACACAAAACCCCAATTATTTGTTTACTATTTGAAAACCCATCATCTCAATCGGATTTCTTTAATCATTTGAAAAATCCAAACTAACCCTAAGTTTGAAAAATTCATTGCATGCGTCATATAATAAACCGGAAAGAATTTTTAATCCAAGCAACAACGCTATAGTCTCTCACCACATCAACAATTTCAAATACACTTAGAACATTTTCTATTTCGTACAATGTCAAACAAATAATCTCCGTACTAAATTTAAAAACATTACTTACGGAGTTGCTCATGAATTGTAAATAATCCATGCCGTACTTTTTATTGCAGCTATCAAATGACAAACTTTGAAGACATTTATATTCATTCATTCGACTTTGGTCTTTTTTCATCGGTTTGAGATCTCATTAGTCTCACGAGTGCAATAAGCATCATCGCATAGATACTCACACACAAGTGTGTGGGTGTGTACATGTTGACAACTTTATTAGTGTGAACATATGCTGACACATATGTGTGCATAGAATGTATTAGCCGAAATGGTTGGGATACATTTTGAATATATTAAGGTAGGTCGTTATTTTGTTTTTGTAATAAAACTAGACTAAATCTTTATCGTTGTCATGATATCTAAGGATCTTGACAATAAAACACGTCCTTATTAATTAGATAATTAAATATATATTATAAAGATTAGTAACCCTCTAATCGACATATTTGGAAATTTATATTTCACACTCAATAAATAAAACATTATATAATCCGTTTTTATGAATTTCAAAAAGTATTTTGTTCGAATCTCTTAGTAGTTTTTATGTGATATTTGGTAAAAATGTACGGATGTCGAGAATTCCGTTCCACCTCTGACATAAACGTTTTTGAACGATTCCAGGAGAGTACATTAATCTGAATCAAATTTTATGTCGATTGTCACTCACTATACTTGCTGATAATAATTTTTTATCATATAAGAAATTTTGCAATGCAAGAAAAAGGTGGTAATCGCTTGGCCCAAGTCCGGACTGTATGGCGGATGCATTAATACTTCCCAACAAAGCTCCCGAAGTTTCTGGCGAGTCGCTGTAGATGTGTGTGGCCTAGCCTTTTCCTGGTGGAACACATTTTATGGCCGATTTTTAGCTCTTGGGCGATGTTACGATTGCTAACATGCTGGTCAACTTCTATAATTTCCCCGATATTAGCGAAATTTTCGACGACCAGCCTAAGGGATTTCTTAAAACTTTAGAGGCGTATGTACTACGTATCCTATTGTTAGTATTACCATTATCCCGCTAGAGGACAGAAATGTCGCGATGATCATTATGACATTTTACATTAAGTTCCGGTTTTGGTCAAGGACAACGCCTAGATGTTCGGTTATCACCAGATGATTTTTATGGGATCGAAAACATTTGTTTGTCTCTTTTTCTGGACTCTCTTATGTTCTAATTATAAGTGGGACATTGCAACACAACGCACGGGAAAGATAATCTGGCTCACTAATTAGAAGAGCTGTTCTGATAATATTCATATATAATATTCAGAAAGAGGAGCTGATGATCTCTAGTCTGTCAAGATGGTGGAAATACCACGAAATATTGATCCACAGAAAGTTAGAGTTTGGTTTGTTGGTAGTTGTATGACTCCGTCCGACTATACTGTTCCTCTAACGTTTTTTAATTAAATTTATAATTGTTTATGCCCTACACAATAATATGGAAATTATATTAATTTTATCATTCCATTTGAAACACAACAAAATATTCATATATATTTTTGATCAGGGTAAATTCTAAAACGATCTTGTCATGCCCGTCCGTCTATTGTAATCAGGTTATCTTCTGAAGAAATTGAAATAGGATGCTGAAATTTTGCATACGGTTGTCTTTTGTTTGAAGGCTGGTCAAATTATATGTTGAGGTAGTACCCGTTGTATTTTAAGGATTTTCGACACTTCCGTTTACCGATTTAGTAGGAATTTTGTATTTTCAGTGGGTAACAAATATATTATAAATATTGTTTACAGATTTATTTTTGAGTAATTTGGTAATTTTGTATTTTCAGTGGGTAACAAATATATTATAAATATATAAGTTATATGTTTTATAGCAGACCATCTATGGTGAGGTACCAGAAGAAGATTCCATGCAGACTCCATATTCGGATTTAATTTAGGCTTGGTGAAATATGTCGATCAATGGATCAAATCCGAAGCGATGGTCCCATATTAGATGATGATCGATGCTTTATATGACCATTTTGTGGGAGAAGTATCAAAAATAGTGGTCCGATATTTTCCATCTTCAACCATGATTTAAATTTGAAAGCACTATTACGAAGTGCCAAGTTTGGACAAAAAAAATTCGACTGCGCCCATACTTTGGTTAACCAGTTGAGCAAAGCAAAACTTGGATGCATCAATGAATTGTGTACGAATTTGAACACTCTTGAACTGAATTATTACAAATTATACAAAAATGTCGGGATGAAATCTAGAACTTAATACACGACGATTCTGACCAACCCCAGAGGATCATGAAAAGTATATACCACCTTTAATAAAACCTTTATGTTCGGGATACGTTGTGTATGCCCTATCGAAATTATTGTGGTTCAGGTTTGAAGATGTTTCTGCATTTAATTGTATCATACAGAAATAATCACAAAAAAAATAATCAGGCACTATAGATTTTGCTACAATGTTATTTATTATATCGGACCCGCCAAACATTGATTCATTCTTTATTCGTTTATTTTGTATAATTTATTAGTTTGTTCTACATTCGAAGTGCATAATTCTATGAAATTCGATATTCAATATTTGTTTTCCATGAAATATTGGATTATTGTCATTTTTATTGAAAATAGCGATCAAATTTTCTCAAATTGTGTTATTGATTATCATAATTTTTGGACCAAATTAAGGGTATAAATTCATCCTACATTACACTACACTATATTTTGTACCCTAAACCCCCTATGCTTTGTTCTATAGTTAATTCTAAAATACACTACTTTTATTCTATTTCCGTAAACCCTATTAACATGAATCGAAAAAATCGGTATCATGCGTCACGGCTTATATCACAACAGTTCATGAAAATTCCACAGCCATTGATTTTCAATTTATTTTAAGAAAGTAAATTGCTGAAACGAAAACAATAAATTGATTTAAACAACACCTATGGGGCTTCCCCACATTTACCAATAAAGTCTCAGTGATTAATTACCCACTAAGCAACCATGCAAGCGAATATTTTATGTTGACGAAGTTTCCATTACATTCCTGTGGAAAAATCAAAACTAAACACACCCACACCCATGTACAAATTTGAACTAAGCAAAGAGTAGGAGTGAACAGTCACTTTTCATTAAAGTGTTGTTGTTTTAAATCGACAAATTTAAATTTCTTCGTATCTAAAATGCAAATCCGCCATTTTTCCACGAGATAATAAAAAGTAAAAGCATACCCCAGCCACCATTCAAACGCCTCCAGAACATATACAAGCACATGTATTTTGATAGATACAAGGCAGATAAGGCACCGCCGACATGCGGTGAAAACTTCACATGTTACATTTAAATGATCTTTGGCTGGTGCTACATATACACAAACACAACACAAACATATTGATAAAACACACACACACGCATACACACATTCAATTTGTATAGCTATAACCACACATAGCAAAATATTCTAATGTATGGATGTGAGTTTTAAAGGAATTTGTTTATTAAAGCATTTGCAAATTGTCCTTGGTCTTTAACTTTATTAAAAAAAGCCTTGGGCCCTTTAATATCTATAAAACGTGGAAACCGTGAAACTTTAACATTACGACTTCATAATCTTGCTATTAACGCAAATCATGTCTGCAAAATAAAACCGTATAAAATTAGATAAACGATTTTTGTAAAAAAAAATGATGTTATGTTACTAGAGGGGCTTCAGTTTATGTCGAGCGTAAAATAAGAAGAACATTGAATGTTTTAGCAGTTCATTAAAACTTCATCCATTACTTCTAAACATCTATATTGTTGCTCGGATTGTGGTAGGATTCATTTCATTCCCCTGCTGAACTGACGATTTGTTTAGATATTGTGGTTTTCCAATGGAACTTGTAGTAATTTGTAACATTTGCTCCCTTATTATTTCTCAATTTAACAAGCTGTGTTATTAATCCGCTGTTTGAAATTAATTACACTTGTGGTTTGATTTTGAGATATTTTAGATTTGTGTATTATGCTGCATTCCTTTTGGGCACTGAAAGTGGTTTCATTACAACCAATTAAAAATTTACCACACACAACCGTATGTTAATTTTGCGGAAGAAGATGAGAAAAATTGCTTAAATATTGTACAAACACATAATGCTGCTAAAATTTACTGAAAATGTTGTATGTGTGCTTAAAATCCCAGCCTTAAAATTGTTTACCATTTATTGAGCACAAAAATCAATTGTTAGGGAATTTTCTTTATCGAAATATCGGCTTTAGAACCCATGTGTATTTGGAGCAACTCGAATTGCGACAATTGTATTAAAAATGTCCGTTCGTCTGTCAGACGAAGCACACGAAAAAATCCGAACTCTCTTCTAGCACCTTCATGAAAATACAAAAGATTTAATATCAAAGTGCCGGCCACTGCACACGACCATGTATTTTATAGAATCACTTTCTGAATCGATTTATATATAACACTTTCTTGTTACGGAATTTAGTTACCATGGCCACAATTCGTAAAACAACGTTTCGAAGAAAACGTATTCAACGTTTGAGAAGGTTGGGGGAAAATAAATCCATTATTTTTTCTGGACTAACGACCAGGAAGGTTCTGCTATGTATTTGGTGGGACTGGAAGGGAAGTATTTATTATATGTTGCTTATATATGGTCAAACGCTACATTCTGATCTCTACAGTCAAAAACTGGACAGCTTGAAGATAGCAATTGTCCAGAAACGACCAGAATTGGCTGACAGGAGAGGTGTCATTTTCCACCAGGACGACACGCATCTACAGTGACTTGCCAGAAACTTCGGGAGCTTGGTTTGGAAGTTTTAAATCTTCCACCATACAGTCCGAACTTGGCACCAAGCGATTATCATCTTGTTCTTGCATTGTAAAAATTCTTTAATGATAAAAAATTAGTATCTAAGAAGGATTGTGAAAATCGACTACTAGAGTTTTTTGCAAATAGAGAGCAGGATTTTTATGAGAGAGGCATTATGAGTTGCATGATGCATATCGGACATTACGAAGCATGTTAAATAAAGTCCTATAGTTCATGTAAAAATAATGGATTTCTTTTTCCCCAATATAACATTATGTTTTTTAGATATGTATGTTACAGGCAAAAGGAATCGAGATAGATCCATGGTTCCGTTTGAGAATATTCAGGGAATCACCTTCTGAGTCGATTTATGCATGTCCGTCTGTCCGTTCATGTATTTTTGTGAGTACAGGCCGCATTTATGATCCTATTTGAATGAAATTTGGTAAGATCACTTATTTGGCCCAAGGATGAACTCTTTTTAAATTGGAGAAAATCAGTCCAGATTTAGGTCGTATTTATGATCCGAATAGCATGAAATTTGGCATACGTCACATATTTGGCCCAAGGACGAACCCCACTGAAATCGGTTCAGATTTAGATATAGCTCCCATATATATTTTCGTCCGATTTTCTATATTCATTTATGGAATTTAGTCTAGAATGTTTTTTGTTAAGTTTGAAATCAGTTCAGATTTAAATTTAACAGACATATATACTTTAGTCATATTTTAGGTAAATGGTGCACCGTATATGCTATTCTATTTGTACGAAATTTTATTGTTGAAATCGGTCCAAAGGTAGATATAACTCTCACATATATTTTTGTCCGATTTTATGCAAATGGTGCAAAATATAGCCTATATCGCTTTACATGAAATATTTGATAGCGTATTAGATTCTTCCGATTTCATCTAAATGGTGGACGAATTAGTGCACAACGTACCAAATGGAACCTAGAATAATATTGGATTTTGTGTCGAGATAAATTTTGGAGAGTGCACTGTGTTGCAGCATACCAAATGGTGGATGCTACGGTTGATCGAATACGTTCATTAATATATATCTCCCATACATATTTTGCTCGATTTCATGCAAAATGATTGACATAAATTTCAGAATGTTATGTGTATGGCTTTTTTAATTTATTTGAAGTATCTATGAACTTCACACAGTTAATTTCGTCCGATTCCATTTCAATGTTCCATTGATTAAAATTCACTACTATCGCGTTACGTACGAGTATTTCCATTCGATTACATCACATGCCATGATGACATATTTTGCAATTTTATAATAAAAAGACTATTTACAGAATTTTCCATGCGAGATGAATGAAAATATTCAACGAAACATAACTACAGATGGAAACGATGAATGAAATCACACTCATTGGATTTGTGTTTAGTTGGAAAATTCCAAAACGTTCATAGAATACATTCCATTTGTGTGTTGCTGCCTGCCTGCACGTCTGTCTGTCAGTCAGTAAGTCAGCCACTCACTCAGTCATCCCATTACGTTGTCAGTTTGTATTTAAATGAGATTTTTTACTTCAGCGAATTTTCGTTCAAAATGAAATTAAAAAAATATGCAAGTTCACATACCAACGACAACGAGTCCAAAGTATTAACTCATGAATAGGAATCGGGTTTTCATCACCCTTCCAAATCATGACCATGACCAACGTCAACATCTAAGTCTAATGCAAATGTTCCAGCACCGGTTGATTGGATACAAATCCCAAAATCACTGTCAGCCGATATCAGATTCGTGAATGTTTGCCAAGGTTTCATCCAGCATTCCATTGATTGGGTAAAAGTTCATCATTGATGGCAACAAATTTAAAGAGAAATTCGAATGTCTAACGAAGTGTCTACGCTGGCAGACATATCGCCCTACATATGTTTTTGCAAGTAAAAAATAACAGACTGATTATTTGCTTGAATTTTGTCTGATATTATCTGGTGGCCTTTATTGATGGTAAACCTACAAGTTCAATACGATGATGGATGGATATTGGAAATTTCTATGTTGAATTTTTTGCCCTAACTTATGTTTGTCTGTGGCATTTGCATCAACATTCTATTTTCCATTAAGATATGATAATTACATTTTGTTGTTTTGTTAAAGTGTTTCAAATTATTTTTCCATCAACAAATAAGTGACCAGAAAGATCAATAAACTCAGATTTTCTGGGGTCAATACGCTATTTAAATTTGTTTAACATCAAGTCATATCAAAAATAAGGCTAAAAGTATTTGCACCCAATTTTACTGGGATATATTTGGATTTATTTTTAAGTGTCTTTACTTTGTTTGCCCTTGCAGTGTGGGATATTATTTCGATAAATCAGAGTATTTATTACGGATCAAAGGAAAAAGTTCCAGTAAACATTTCTTCGATTATTTTATATGTCAATTTGTAATGATTCCACATTATTAATTAATTTGCTTCCTTCGTTTGTATCCCCTTCCACTGATGTAAGTCCAATAACAAAGGAAGGATGGGATATCGAATCAAATCATAAATATTTAATTAAACTAAGTATGGAAAGAGAATAAATTACAATGTGCTATCAACTGCTCATTAAAAACGAATGTTGAACTAGAATAAAAAAAAATAAGCTAAGAAAACATTTCCATATAGTCATTCAGCCACATACGGAAACATCTTTGTAAATATATGTATGTAGCATCAATTGTATGAAGCATCAAGTAATTAAATATCAAATATTTATGCCTGAGATAACAAATGATTTCAATGAGCCCTTAAGAATTGCTAATACAGATATTATCCGTTTAGTATGAGTTGGTATTGGAAAATTTAATGAATGAATAAGTTATTTTGTAACACAACCAACTTTCAGGGTAGCTTTCATATAACGGTACCCCTCAGTATTAGGAATATTAGGGATTTTGGACACGTTTTCCAACCAACATGGCTGTAATTTTGTTTTTTAGGTTCTCATTGTATATCATATTTCTGTACTAAAAAATGTTAATATAGATCCACGTTTAAGCGTAGCCCCCTTAATATGCTAAGGCCCAATATGGAGATTTTTGACATGTTCTTTGATCCAATTGACTATGATTTGGTATTTTGGGTTCTCATAACGGGTATCACAACATATCCGCACTAAATAGTATTAATATTGACCCATGTCGGCATTTTGAGAATTTTGGACACGTTTTTCAAGCGAATTGGCTGTAATTGGTGTTTTGTATTGTCATTGGTTGTCTACCGAAATATATCAATATTGATCTTCGTTTTATTATAGCCCCATATAACGGTAGTCCCATTATTAGATATTTTGTGAATTTCAATCATCCCTTTCTTACGTATTTTTCGGTATGTTCAAGGTCCTATCATAACATGAGTTTTCTACTAGGAGCCCCCATTAATTTCAGATATTTTGAATGTCATCTTCATGGTGGAGGGTATAAAAAGTTTGGTCGGGCCGAACTTAACATCGTTTTTGCTTATTTTAAGTTGATATTGGTCAACATACCTTTACTTAAACAATAGATTTTATATTACAAACCGATCTTGCCGCACATGTGGCAAAAATATGCTGTATTCCTTCATTAAAACCTTTCGAAGTCGAATCGTCACCTTAGGAGAATTCCCGACATTTTTGAGTTTTTCAAAAGCTGCATATTGAAAACAGAAAACATTTCGTGTGTAGACTCAAAAATCGCTGGACAGATTTTACTGAGACTTTCACAGAATGTCATGACATGTCCTGGGAATAACATAGGTTATATAAACCTCAAAGATTCGGCGTGTATGCGGAGTTATAACATCGAACGTACTCATGCCTCAGAAATTATGAACATGTATGATATGTATGAGTAACGTGGGCGTAAGTACGCATAATCTACATACAGTGAGTGTAATAAGTATTTTGCCTCAATAAAAATATGAACATTTTACAATATATACGCCTAAAGCCCGCAAACTAAAGATGTAAAATGAATTATATATGATGGAGTACGTTTGTGGACATATTTAGATCGTATTTCTGCAAGAATCACAGCGAAAGACCTATTGGTATCGAAGATATCGGCTGAAATATATAACAACCCAAAAATGTTTATCACAAAAAAGTATTTTGCTTTTTATTATTATTTTAGAAAAAAATGTTACATAGGACACGTTTGGTCTTTTTATAGTTACCATTGCGGGTAACGACATACTATAAGTGATTTGGCAACGATTCCAATAAACCACGGCATATTTTCGCGAGTATTTTCTTATATTTACGTTCAATACATTCTCCAGCAATATTTCATTTAATATTTGGTAATTTCTCGTCCTAATCTCAAAATCAGAGAATTAAATATAGTCGTCGCGGCTTCAAAACATTCCAAATATGTTAAGAATAATAAAAAGGAGGTTTTACAAAATATATTGCGAGGACAGGACCTTAAAAACTATTAAAACCAAAATCCGACAAACAAATTATCTAAAAAATTATCGCGAAACCCCATTTTTCTAACTTCGAAAACTTTATAGTTCATTTTTACTGATCTAGGAACCAAAATATACGATGAAAATAGCAATAAGAAGGTCAGATTCAAATATATGGACGGTTTTCTGGCAATAGAAATACATCTTATTTCGAAAATGAATACATCGACCCGTTTATTCCCTACTGCATTTTATTCGCAACTGATGGTGTTAATCGGAGATAAAATATAGAATGCGTATTCGCCACCAACAACCACAGTTTTTCAAAAGACAATAGGATTTTACGAATAATGATGTTTTCTCCCAACTTCATGTATTGTTGTTTATTACTATTGTTTTAGAACTGTCCATATCTTTGAATCTGACCCCCTTATTGGTATTTCCATTGCATATATTGGTTCCTAGATCAATATTACTGGACCATACAAATTTCGAAGTCAGAAAAATTGGGTTTCGCGAATTTTTTTAAATAATTTGTTTGTCGGATTTTGGTTTTTATAGTTTTTAAGGTTCTGTCCTCGCGTTATATTTGGCAAAACCTCTTCTTTATTATTCTAAACATATTTGGGATGTTTTGAAGCCGCAATGACTATGTTTAATACTCTCATCTTAAGATTAGGACGAGAAAATACCAAATATTAAATGAAATACTGATGGAGAATCTATTGAATGTAAATGTGAGAAAATACCCACGAAAAAATGCCGTGATGTAATGGAATCGTGGTCAAATCGCTTATAGTATGTGGTTAACCGCAATTGTAACTATAAAAAGACCAAACGTGTTCAATGTAACAATTTTTTCTAAAATTATAATAAAAAGCAAAATACTTTTTTCTGATTAACATTTTTGGGTTATTATATATTTCGGCCGATATCTTCGAGACCAATAGGTCTTTCGCTGTGATTCTTGCAGAAATACGATCTAAATATGTCCACAAATGTACTCCATCATACATAAGTCATTTTACATCTTTAGTTTGCTGGCTTCAGACGTATATATTGGAATTTTTTCAAATTTTTATTGAGGCAAAATACTTTTTACACTCACTGTATGTATGTATGTGTATAGAAAATCGAATGCATATTGTTTGTGGACTTAAGAACCACTGAACAAGTTTTACCAAGAGTACGTCAAGCGATGGAAGTAACATATGTTAGATAAACTCCTAAAAATTCGGGTGGATGCGGTGTAATATCATCAAAAATAAGCATACATACTTCTGAAAGAATATACATACATATGTACATATGTTTGTATATACATACATACTATATGTTAGCATGTAGATACTTTCAAATTTGTTTCAGAAAATGGCTGCAATTGCGCATCATCCGAAGATTTTGGAACGTTGAGGATATATTACATAAAATACAAAATATGTACATACATATGTATGTATGTGTGTTGAAATACAAATAGAAAGAAATAATTGACATTACAATTTTTTCATTTTTGTCAGTTTGTGAAAAACTTTATTTGAATCAAGGTAGATATACAAGGTAGCCGCATCGGCGAATTGGGAACATGATATGTCAAAATTGTTTACCAGGCGAATAATACTAAATTCGCCGTGACATAAAAAACTCGAAGCAAATTAAATTCAACCAATCAGAATTAAGCATTTTGAAAAAAGAAAAATATTTGTTTACTTTTTGAAAATTGAAAATTTTTAAAATAAGTTGTGTAAATATCTGATTTTTGATAGAAAGATACATCAAAAGTGCGCTTAAATGTGATAATGTTGGTGAAATCGGATGCAGTGAGAGATAACAAGATTTAAGCTATTCTTTACGTAGTTTTGTCATGCCCTCACATGAAATTTTTGTAAACAATGTACATATAAAGAAGACAAAAAGGTCCTATCGAACAAAATTTTCTTTTCGATCCCAAGGTCTTGTATTTGATTCCATGGTCTTCTTAAAGAAATACCATCTCCATAGCCTACCGCTATGTCTTTTTATCCTTTTTTTATTCTTTATTCTCATATATATTTCAATTTTTAAATTTTTGTTTGGAAATGGGTTTGAAAAAAAAAATCAAAAACAACAAAAAAAAATTGTTATGACATATAATGTTACCATCAGCTGGTTTGATACGGTTACCTTCTTAATATACCTTGATTTGAATAAAAAAATACCAAAACAATATTATTCTTATAGAAAAAATGTCAATGCCTGATATCTAATATTAGGGTTGGTCATATGTAAAAAATGGCACGTTTGGGACTAATTGAGAATAAGTTCATTGAAAATAGTATTTGAAGTGAAGACCCTAACATACTCTAACAATTTATTAAAAAAATAAATAAACAATGGATTGAATGTCACTTACACCCTTTATAACCCTTGATTTTAATTATAAAACGATTTATTTTCATCTGGAAAACACGTTATAAGTCGGATAGTGGGATATTAAGATGTGCAAAATAGTTATTTACCCTATTAAGTGTACTTATCTGTACTGACAATAATGACCAGTTCATTATTTATACTAACCGTCTTCTCTTCATTTTCATGCACATACATACATATATACTTATAACGAAATAAAATTTGTGTAAAATTTATAAAAGATATCAATTTTGAATTTTTTCAGTATATGAAAAACATATTTTTCTTAGTTTCAAAGGAAACAAGAATTACCACCATTACAGAAAACAGCGAAAAATTCAATAACTTCTATAGAAATATCGTCAGTTTCCAATAGGAAGACAAGAGAACGCATAGATATTTCACACATTATTGTGGGGGATAAAAAAGCTTCAATAAGGAATCAAGCTGAAAATCAAGTAATGAAGACATTTCTCAGTCATTCTTGATCTGGGAAAATTTTCAAGAAGATTTGGCCATATCCTACCGTCTGTAGTAATCAAACCATTTGTACAGATGAGCCATTGGCTTTCATGTCAAGTTCGTTATTCGATTTTCGACACATTTTCAACGGAATTGGCTGTAAATTGGAATTTTGTAACTCGATTGCATTTGAAAAGATTTTTCAAAATCTCAATCTAGTATGGGTTACAATTGTTAGCATATCCCCTATATAACAATACCACCCGTTTTTCACTCACCACACAATGTCATAATAGCCCCATGTAATATCGAGTATAAAAGCCCTTAATATACGCTTATTCATTTCTATAATTATTTAGAATGAACTATAAAATTGCTCTAGAAAACTCAAACTATACATTATAATGTCTAGTTCTTATAATCCACCTATTTAAATTCAACACACTTTTTTTCTTGCATATCATCGTTTCTATAACAGCGGATTATCATTATTGTTGAAAACATTAAATTTGAATAAAAATTTAATTTGATATTCCTAACGTTCGTACCAGTGCATAACCATCATTCGAACTACAAGGCCAATGTTGTTAATAAATTAACACTAAAAATGTCATTGTGAAAATCCCCCGAAGTTATAAAGACCTTTCCTTCTTCAGCTGGGCCATAAAATACGTATACGCAACGTGAGACAGCAAATACGACACGTATGCGCGCAAATACACACACGAACCCGAACAACTTTATATACCCATAGAATTAGCTTTCATTTCATAATGAACATATGGATACAATACAATATCCATTGTGGTCATACACTCGTATATGGATATACTCATACCTATGGTTGATCTTGACTGGCCATAAATCTTTACGAGGTTTTGTTAAGAAATTTATATGAAGAGTGATTAAAGCTGAAATCGTATGCCACATGTTAGGTTGGTTAGGTTGACATTATCCTTTTGTTGACCAACTTAACCCGACTAGACTAAAACCAATAGAAGCTAATAATGCTAATAAACAGGTAAGCAAACAGCAACGAACACGTGAATTACTAATAAAAAAATCCAAGCTGACAACAAAGCGCGGACAATAAATGTGCCCGGACTGAGACAATGGCCATGGATGGAAACATTTTTTGAGTTGTGAACAACAGCAGTGGTTTGATGTCGCAGTCACACTTATACTTGCTCGATACTGTTTATTTAGTTTGCATACACTCCCATACAGTTTGAGGAAACAACAATAAAAACAAGTCGACAGGAAGGTACTGCTCATACCGACCTAATGCAATTTATGGACATTTTTATTGGCTTAGTTTAGAGAAGTGAGGCGAGGGCAGCAGGGGCTATAAATCATCTGATATGACCAAAATTGTGACTCACTTGTGTCAAATTTTCAATGACTAGTAGCTTTTTTTGTTTTGTTTTATTGGCTATAAAAATAAAACAAATGAAAACAACTGAATTGTGAACTACAATGTTAACATCGCATTTTAAACGAAAATGATGTACATACCTAGAAAACGTATCTACCTTTTGCCTTCTAAATATAGCAATTGAAATTGTTAAGTTTCACATCAAGAAAGAGACAATAATAAAATTTGTACTAACGTACTGATGTTATTTAACATTTTATTTAGTTATTTATTTATTTATTTTTTTTTTTTTGGAGGAAAACAAATTTGATGTCAATTGCTAATATTTATAATATTCACAGTATTTAATGTTCAGCCAGCATGTCGATATCCTCCCGTAGAGCTCACAGTACCTATGATTGCAACAAATTACAAGACATTTTTAAAGCCCCATAATATTTGTTGTTTTGTATAACGTTGCCTTTTTTAACACATTTCGAACCAATGAATAAGTGGACCACTAGGTTCCATCTTCGGGCATGATCTAAGCATGGTTAAGATAATAGGCTGTGCAAAGTTTGGTTCAAACCGTGTTGTCCGTTCACATGATATTACAAAATTATTGTTCAGCATAATTTTGACCATTTTGTGTGGGAGGAGTAGACCGATATTTCCCATATTCGAAATTGAAGTAAGTGTGGAAGAAATATTAAGATGTGCAAAGTTTGGATGAAACCGGGTACTCCCATCTAGAGTTAACGTCCATAGAAACATGGGTTCCAAAACCAATATTTTGATGAAGCACATTTTTTCCGCATCAAAGTGTATATAAGCTCATTAGCCATAAGTTTGAGGTTATAAAAATGATCAAGATTTCCCTACTTTTTAAGGTAGACCCCATATATAGGCTTTTGAAGCTTTTGGACACGTTCTTCAACCGAGTTGGATCTAATTTGATTTTAAAAGTTCTCATTACCGAGAAAAAATCCCTACCAAAAAATATCAATTTTAAACCACTTTCCGGGTAGCCCCAATAAAACTGTGCCCCCAAACTTTAGTATTTTTGGAGAGGTTGGACATATTTATCAACTAAAACTAAATTGACTAATATTTAATATTTTGAATTTTCATTGGGTGTGAAATCTAAAAAGAATTATTAAAATCAGCTCCCATTTTAGTATAGACACCTATTCGGTATTTTGAGAACTTCAAATATATTTTGGAATTGTCATGTACCATTTGAGATATGTGCAAGATCCAGCTTGTGTGCCCGAGAGTTTGTTATTTCGTTTTCCCCTGCAATCCTTGATCGTTTTTAGTTCTTTTGAACATCCGCCAGAGGGTAGAAAAAATTCGGCCCAGTCGATCTTAACGACATTTTTACATCTTTTATGTTGCAGAAATTATAATTATTGCTTTCTCGTTGCTAGTTCAGGGATTATTGGCATAATTCAGAATCATTTTGAAATGTGTATGCAGTTGTCATTCACCATTGCCACACCGCTCCCAGAGATTTCCACAGCCGACGCAATACTATGCAATTATTTTAATAGACTTCAATACATCGAGAATGCCCAAGCCGCATAACATCAGACATATTTGTTTTTTTTCACTCAGAATAAAAAGAAAAACAAAAAAACTAGGGTAGGGCGAAAATATAATTCCCCTCTCTCTCATACACATACAAGGATTCCGGTGTTACCTCATAATCCTTTTCACGCGGGAGAATTTTATTCATTACATTCACATGTATGAACATAGATCCCGCAAGAATAATAAATAAAAAAATCATACCAGCACATAAAAGCCAACATATGTAGGCATGTATCAGAAAGGGAAATGTGTACATTTTTTTTTACTCCTATCTTTTTTCAAAGTGTTTGATTTTTTTTTTTTTGAAACAAACTAACATTTTTTTTGTTATCTGCATACATTGGTGGATATCATAACTTGCTGAAGATTGTAAGGATGTTGTTTTTACTTTCAACATTTGTTTTCACGGTGTTACCTTTTTTTTACATTGCGGTTAGTATTTTCCGTATTTTCCTCCATTTCCATTTAACTGACAATTAACATTAGAATGTTATTGGTTTACGTGTGCCAAACATGTTAATCATTGGTAATTGACCTTAAAATTTAGTGCCAGACATATAAAGACACCACACACACGAGGTGTCTGTATTTAGTCATAACGACACTGATACGCAGAACAATACTATGGCATAGCATAAAATAGCACTATGTGCAAATCAAGGTTAAACTTGACCTAGCTGAATTCGAAGTACCTTAATTTGTAGTAAATTATGTCACGCAACTTCATTATCTAAATATGGCATAAAATGTTCGCTGGGATACCTTTCTATTTTTAAAAGTTTGCAAATGCTGTCTACTTATGTTATTCATAGGATTTTTGATTCTGTAATGTTATTACATTATGTTAATAACATTATGCAAATATGTTAATTAGTAGCATTGTGGCGTCACCGACGTAGAACATTTGGTTCACATGATCGAGGACCGAAGTTCAAATCCCACGAAGAGCAACCAATGTTAACTTGTAAAATTGAGGCGGCACGGAAGTAGAACGTTTGCTTCTTAGGTCCGAGGTCCGAAGTTCAAATCCCACTCAGATCAAATTTTTTATTTATTTTTTTTGTTGTTTTTTTCTCTTTTTTTGACATTATTTGTTATTTAAATTTACAAAATCCACTTGCTTTATTCTTACATTTTTTTTTTCGAAATAATTTTTTTTAAATATTAACCTCAAAGTGTCTGTGGTACTGTAATAAATTGCGTAATTCGGTTGGAAACAAAAGATAAATTTTTTTCCATACATACAGGAATTTACTGCAATTGTATTGGTGTTGAACACACCCTACAGTTATTTTTTCGTCAAGCTCTCTCCAACTTAGGTTCCATACCGTGGTGAATATATAAAAAATGTTAGATCTCCACTTAGCTAGTAGCAAAGTTCTAAGTGATTATTCTTTTTCTTGTTTGACCTACCACAGAACACACGCCTAACAGTCGAAACTTTAATACCAACAAGAGTCATTTAATAAGTGAACAGACAACAAGAAAAAAAAGAAACCATTTCCTTTGGTTGCCAAAAAATTATAATAAAATTATTTAAATTAAATAAAAAATTTTAAGAAACCAGTAACATCTTAAAATAATAAATAAATTCTGTGACAATAAGGTAAGAATGTGTTAACAAAATACTGAAAAAGTGAATTGTAGCAAAAAAATTTTTTTTTAACGTTTAGATTTGCTTCGAAATTGATGAAAAAACGCCCAAAAATTCTATTTATTCGTCCTAATTCTGGCAAGAGTTTCCCGCCAAAAAAACCCTTGGTGGAATTTGCCAGACGGACGAATTTTATTTGGCTAGTTAGAGGATATCAATCCGTGAAAAATAATATTTGAGCGACCACCATTTTTACCATGAGCCATAATTTGAGCCAAAATCAATTTATTTTGTGGAGAATTTGCAACCGATATTAAGGAAAATTCGAAACATCACAAATTTACAAATTAAAAAAAATTCTAAATTTTGCCAAAATCGGAGACTGTGCGAGGCAGCACGTGTACCCAAAAAAGACAAAAAAGCCAGCACGAGCCTCCAACGGACGAGCCCCTTAGCATCAAACATCGAACTCATACATCGAACCTCCACCAAAAGCATCTAAGTTCATTTAATTGATGTACCAAAATTAAGAATTACATCCGTTGGGTACAGTGAATCTATGACCTAATTAACCGCATCCCCACAAGTACCACCGTAGCCTAGAGCACAAGCAGCTGTCGCTGTAACCATCATCGATCTTAGCAGCCTGGGTTCGACTCCCGGTTGAGGCAGAAATAAAATTTACAAAAATTATGAATTAATCCTAAGTATCAATGAAAATCGTAAAATTACAATAGCAAAAATAGTAGAACATATGCAAACATTTTAAAACTGAAATTCTCAAAAAAACATATTTCAGGAACTTTACATACACACACATCATGATACCACTTTAATATAAAAACCACCTTCTTCATCATAACAATCATGCAAAGATCCTGAAACCACACACACAGCTTTAAATGATCGTCGAGGCCTCGGAGTTCATCGTCAATGTATGTGCGCAACAAGGATAATCAATATAAAATCTCAGAGTAAGTCTCATGTGTTAACCCAAGAATTTGATTTGAAATATTTGCATATGTGTGTTAGGGAAGGATAAATTAAATCCTGTTTAAAGAAAGGAACTAAAATGTATGATAATTTGAACTAGAAAAAAATCAATTTTTGAACCTGTTTCCTTCAAAGTCCTATTTTCCCAAATAACCTAATTTTAATATATAATTTTTTTTTTATATGCTAAAAAATAGACTTTGAAGGATGCAAAACGTCAATAATATAACCCATGCTACTTGAAGTCATGCTCAAAATTTAAAAATTGAATTATAAAACATAATCAAATTATTTATGAATTTATAATTATAAAAAGTATGTATATGATTTACTGATTTTTACGAACAGAACTACTTATATTTATATATTTCCCCGAAAATTTTTATGAATTTCAAAAAAACAAAAAAAAGTGTAAGTTGTTTTGTTCGTAAATAGCGTTAAAATATCCTACATTTAATTTACAAGTTAAAACATGATTTAAGTTTTCGAAAATCCAATGTTAGTTAACTTATATCACATTCTAATAGTTACTACCTAGGCTTAGTGATATTAATATGAATTATTCTTTTCGAATTTCAATTCGACCAATTGTATTTATAAGTTTTATATGAATATATTTGTTTGCATAAACATTATGGAATAATAACTTAAATATTTTCTTACTGGGGTGAGGTAAATTAAAAAGGGGGTTATCATATTTGGGGTCTCTACAAATTCATAGCTCTAGAGACCATGGTAGGGCAGGGTAGAGAAGCTAGGACTCCATTTCCCACCAGGAGTTCCATAGGCATTTCTAGGATTGAACTTTATTTTTCTTTTCTATTACTCATTCTGAACCAACAGGGGTACAGTGTTGGTCAGAGCATAGTCCACTATCCAAATTTAGTTTTTCTTTTCGTTGCTTTTCATAAGGGAGTCTATAATAATTTTTTTATTTATGTTTGGAAAGACTCATATTTTACTCAAGATGGACTCGAACCCCCCACCCGACTGTTTAGCTAGCACTATTCAATGGCTCCCACTGTCCGTTTTGTGTATTAAATAACTATCAAAATTTTACTATCCATGTCTCTTTCCAATGTCGATAATACAGGAGCCCAAAAGGCTTGGTGGATTTTCAACGATCCTCAAAAATATCAAAACCATTGTGATCGTACATTACATAAATAGGAATGGCGCCCAACGTGGGGCGTACAATCGTAAACACATATCTTCAATATTTGCGTGAAATCGTAAACTCGTGAAATCATATCTTAATATCTTCGTGAAATCGTAAACTCATATCTTAATACCTGCGTAAAATCGTAAACGTGCGTAAACTCATATCCAAATATATATTCTTCGAGATATGAAATTATATACAAAAAAAAAAGAAAGATTTTTTGTTCGCCGAATAAACCTTGCAAGAACTATGTTTAGGATCAGGAAGAAGGGGATATAATACTTGAGAAGCCACTCTGGATTTCAGTTTTTTGGATCAATTCGGAAAATATGACCGAGATGTGAACCATCAATATTTTTTTACTCCTTCTGATTGTCTATAACATAAGTCAAAATTAAATTTTATTGTGTGCCTGTGGTATCATTATCCTGACAATTGTCTGGACTACCTTATTATGCTGATTGCGCAATAAGGTCTAACATTTGTTAGTTTGTTGATATAATTAATTTGAATAATGGTTTGGCACATAGTATTGATTGAATGCAAGAATTTTTAATTAGAATTCTCACAGAATGTTCTGATTTTCAAATCTTTACACTCTTCATTTGGTGATATGTTAAAGTTTTTTATTTATAACTGCAGCATATAATGGTAAATTCTTTGGGAATGCTGTCAGGTGATTGTAATCATTTGGGATTTACCATTATGTATTTGTAAATACTTCGAGATATTGAGTGCCCCACAAATTTGTCTTTCTCCTTTCTAGTAGATTTCATTAATGAGTTTTTGCTTCAAGTATTTTTTTGTACAAGAAATTGGTAACATAATACTTGTCGGTACTCTCAGGATTTTCAGTTTTCCGGTGGTCCGGGAAAATTTCTGACCGAGAGGTTTCCTACAATATTTTATGTTCCAGTAACTTGTCAGCAAAATATTTGATAAAATTACTTAAAGTATATATATTTTCTTATTAATTAGATTTCTTTGATTTGACTTAGCTATAATCATCCAGATTTTTCCTGGATGTACTTTATTTTGCTGATTGCGAAATAAAGTCCGGAAATATCTGTAAAAAAATGAAAATAAAGTATGATTGTTTGTCATCAAATAAATCTTTTTCATAAGAAAATTATATACTCCATAGCCCTGTATTGCACACCAAATTCAATCCTCTGATTTTTGCCTACATTTTTTTTCTAAATTTTACCCCAATTATTACCTCACTTCCAAAAGTAAGAAAAGCCCATTAATATCAGATTTAATTTTTATTGTTCGTTGTGATAACAACCATTTATCAAGGAAAAAATAATCTAAGATATTTTTTTCTATCTTTTACAATTTTAAAATAAAATTTTTCAAAATGTCAGTTGCTCACAGTCCTCTGACAAACCCAAATAGAGACTCCGTAGTGGAGGAGCAGTTAAAATGTCCTTCTTGCCAGGAAGTCATGCAACCACAAGGACAGGAATGTTGCATTATTGAAACATGTCAACATGTATTCCACTATACATGTATAGAACAAGCACTAGCAAATTCTTCTGAATGTCCATTTTGTAAAACTGCATGTGAACTGGTCAATTTAAAGAAATACCCCATTGTAAGTGTGGAGTCGGCTCAAATGTCTACCCAGACAGGGACAATAAAGAAAA